>NC_090297.1:86832196-87135227 GCF_039906515.1 Pseudorca crassidens | reverse complement strand
CAATTGTAAAATTTATATGAAACCACAAAGGGCCCTGAATAACTAAGCAATCTTGAATAAAAGAACAAAGCTGGAGGTCTCATGCTTCCTAACTTCAAAACATATTACAAAGCTAGAGTAGTAAAAGCAGTATGATACTGTCGTAAAGACAGACGTAGACCAATGAAATAGAATAAAGATCCCAGGAAATAAACCCCATGCATATACAGTAAATGATCTTTGATAAACGGGGACAGAATAGTCTTTTCAACAAATGGTGTTGAGAATATCCACATGTAAAAGAGTGAAATTGGACCCTTATCTTACATCATACACAAAAATAAATTCAAAATGGATTAAAGACTTAAGGGATGGGCTTCCCTGGTGGCGTAGTGGTTGAGAGTCCGCCTGCTGATGCAGGGGACACAGGTTCGTGCCCCAGTCCAGGAAGATCCCACATGCCGCGGAGCGGCTGGGCCCATGAGCCATGGCCGCTGAGCCTGCGCGTCCGGAGCCTGTGCTCCACAGTGGGAGAGGCCACAACAGTGAGAAGCCCGCGTACAGAAAAAAAAAAAAAAAGACTTAAGGGAAAGACCTGAAACTATAAAATTAGAAGAAAACATAGGGGGAAACCTTGATGACATTTGTCTTGGCAATAATTTCTTGGCTATGACACGGAAAGCACAAGCCACAAAAGCAAAAGTAGGCAAGTGAGACTACAGCAAACTAAAATGCTTCTGCATAAAGGGAAGGAAACAACTAACAGAGTGAAAAGGAAACCTGTAGAATGGGAAAATATATTTGCAAACCATATATAAGATAAGGGGTTAATATAAAAAATATATATAAGGAACTCATACAATTAAGTAGCAAAAATACCCAAATAACTTAATTTAAAAATGATCAAAAATCTTGAATAAACATTTCTCAAAGAAGACATACAAGTTGCCAGCAGGTATATGAAAAGCTGATCAACATTACCAGTCATCAGGGAAATGCAAATCAAGACCACAATCAGACATTAACTCACACCTGTTAGGATGGCCATTATCAAAATCACAGAAAATAAGTGCGGGAAAGGATGTAGAGAAATTGAAACACTTTTGCACAGTTGTTAGGAATGTAAAATGTGCAGCCCCTACGGAAAACAGTATGGAGTTTCCTCAACAAATTATGAAAGGAACTACTGTATGATCCAGCAATCCTACTTGAACACAGGATCTCAGAGAGAGGTTTGCACTCCCGCATTCACTGCAGCATTATTTGCAAAGCCAAGAGGTGGAAAAAACCTATATGTCCATTTATGGATAAATGGATAAAGAAAATGTGGTATATACATACAGTGGAATATTACTCATCCTTAACAAAGTAGAAAATCTATCATATGCTACAACATGGATGAAACTTGAGGACATTATGCTAAATGAAATTAACCAGCAACAGAAAGACAAATACTGCATGAGTACACTTATATGAGGTATCTATAATAGTCATATTTATAGAAGCAGAGAGTAGAATAGTGGTGGCCAGAGGCTGGGGGCAGGGGGGAATGGGAAGTTATTGTTCATTGGGTGTAGAGTTTATGTCACATACAATGAAAAAGTTCTAGAGATCTGCTGTACAACAATACTCATGTAGTTAACAATATTGCACTATACGTTTAAAAAATTATTGTGAGTAGATCTCATATTATGTGTTTTGTTTTTTACTACAATTAAAAACAATAAGGAGAAGGGAGAAATTTTTTCTCCATGTTTGACCAGAGGAATAGGTCTGAAACTGTTTGAGGTGCTGGTGGTTGTCGCTATACTTGTTGTTCTGTTTAAAGATCTGGGGTATTGGGCTTCCCTGGTGGCACAGTGGTTAAGAATCTGCCTGCCAATGCAGGGGACACAGGTTTGAGCCCTTGTCTGGGAATATCCCACATACCGCAGAGCAAAAAAGCCCGTGCGCCACAAGCACTGAGCCTGCACTCTAGAGCCCCCGAGCCACGACTACTGAAGCCCACGCACCTAGAGCCCGTGCTCCACAACAGGAGAGGCCACCACGATGAGAAGCCTGCACACCGCAATGAAAAGTAGCCCCTGCTCGCCGCAACTAGAGAAAGCCCGCGCAGCAATGAAGACACAATACAGCCAAAAATTAATTAATTAATTAATTAATTTAAAATCTGAGGTATTAGGATTTACCAAGTATAAAAATTCTATTTTCAAAAAAATTTTAACATAAGCAAAGTTTTACTTCGGTTTTTTTGGCTCATAAATGACTCTGCAATATCTAACATGTAAGAGACTAACATGGTTACTGTCTAAAGGCAGCACAGAGGCCACTGAATATTTGTACAATTTTAGGAAAAGAGGAACAGCTCAAAATCTCCTTCACACTGAGGGAGGGGAAATGGGGTGGGATCAGGGTAGATGAGTAAATAAACATCTTAGCTCTGTCATCTGGGCTGAGGGTTCCCCGCTGAAACTCCAGCTACATAGGCGGTCGATTGGACCCTACCTGTGTTAGGGAAATATAATCAAAAAGAAAAAAAATCTTCCAATCCAAGAATCCTCTTCACAAAGAGAGTTGAGAAACAAACCACTTTTATTATTAAATAAGCATTAAACGAGAGTGTAATGTGCATCACAGGCAATCTGCTAAGAGATTGCAAGGACAGAAATCTGCCCTTTTTTTACACAAGCACATACAACCCATCACATACATGCTTTTTAAAAAAAAAAATTAATTTTATTTTTAAACAGCATGTTTTTATTAGTTATCTATTTTATACATATTCGTGCGTATATGTCAATCTCAATCTCCCAATTCATCCCACCACCACCGCAGCTGCCTCCCTGCTTTCCCCCGTTGGTGTCCATACATTTGTTCTCTACCTCTGTGTCTCTATTTCTGCCTTGCAAATCGGTTCATCTGTAGCGTTTTTTAGATTCCACATATATGCATTTTATACGATATTTGTTTTCCTCTTTCTGACTTACTTCACTCTGTATGACAGTCTCTAGACGCATCCACGTCTCAACAAACGACCCAATTTCGTTCCTTTTTATGGCTAAGTGATATTCCATTGTATATATGTACCACATCTTCTCTATCCCTGTGTCTGTCGATGGGCATTTAGGTTGCTTCCATGACCTGGCTATTGTAAATAGTGCTGCAATGAACATTGAGGTGCATGTGTCTTTTTGAATTATGGTTTTCTCTGCATATATGCCCAGTAGTGGGATTGCCGGGTCATATGGTAATTGTATTTCTAGTTTTTAAGGAACCTCCATACTGTTCTCCATAGTGGCTGTATCAATTTACATTCCCACCAACAGTGCAAGAGGGGTCCCTTTTCTCCACACCCTCTCCAGCATTTGTTGTTTGTAGATTTTCTGATGATACCCATTCTAACTGGTGTAAGGTGATACCTCATTGTAGTTTTGATTTGCATTTCTCTAATAGTTAATGATGTTGAACAGCTTCTCATCTGCTTCTTGGCCATCTGTATGTCTTTGGAGAAATGTCTATTTAGGTCTTCTGCCCATTTTATGATTGGGTTTTTTATCTTTTAATATTGAACTGCATGAGATGTTTATATATTTTGGAGATTAATCCTTTATCCGTTGATTGCTTTGCAAATATTTTCTCCCATTCTGAGGACTGTCTTTTCATCTTGTTTATGGTTTCCTTTGCTTTTAAATTTCCTTAGGTCCCATCTGTTTATTTTTTATTTTATTTCCATTTCTCAAGATCAAAAAAGATCTTGCTGTGACTTATGTCAAAGGGTGCTCTTCCTATGTTTTCCTCTAAGAGTTTTATAGTGTCCTGTCTCACATTTAGATCTTTAATCCATTTGGAGTTTATTTTTGTGTATTGTGTTAGGAAGTGTTCTAATTTTATTCTTTTACATGTAACAGTCCAGTTCTCTCAGCACCACTTATGAAGAGAGTCTTTTCTCCATTGTATATCATTGTCTCCTTTGTCATAGATTAGTTGACCATAGGTGTGTGGGTTTATATCTGGGCTTTCTACACTGTTCCATTGATCTATATTTCTGTTTTTGTGGCAGTACCATGTTGTCTTTTTCTTTTTTTTTTTTTACATCTTTATTGGAGTATAATTGCTTTACAATGGTGTGTTAGTTTCTGCTTTATAACAAAGTGAATCAGTTATACATATACATATGTTCCAATATCTCTTCCCTCTTGAGTCTCCCTCCCTCCCACCTTCCCTATCACACCCCTCTATGTGGTCACAAAGCACCAAGCTGATCTCCCTGTGCTATGTGGCTGCTTCCCACTAGCTATCTATTTTAGGTTTGGTAGTATATATATGTCCATGCCACTCTCTCACTTTGTCCCAGATTACCCTTCCCCCTCCCCATATCCTCAAGTCCATTCTCTAGTAGGTCTGTGTCTTTATTCCCGTCTTACCCCTAGGTTCTTCATGACATTTTTTTCTTAAATTCCATATATATGTGTTAGCATACAGTATTTGTCTTTCTCTTTCTGACTTACTTCACTCTGTATGACAGACTCTAGGTCTATCCACCTCATTACAAATAGCTCAATTTCATTTCTTTTTATGGCTGAGTAATATTCCATTGTATATATGTGCCACATCTTCTATATCCATTCATCCGATGATGGACACTTAGGTTGTTTCCATCTCCTGCCTATTGTAAATATAGCTGAAATGAACATTTTGGTACATGACTGTTTTTGAATTATGGTTTTCTCAGGGAATATGCCCAGTAGTGGGATTGCTGGGTCATATGGTAGATCTATTTGTAGTTTTTTAAGGAACCTCCATACTGTTCTCCATAGTGGCTGTACCAATTCACATTCCTACCAGCAGTGCAAGAGTGTTCCCTTTTCTCCACACCCTCTCCAGCATTTATTGTTTCTAGATTTTTTGATGATGGCCATGCTGACTTGTGTGAGATGATATCTCATTGTAGTTTTGATTTCCAGTTCTCTAATGACTCATGATGTTGAGCATTATTTCATGTGTTTGTTGGCAGTCTGTATATCTTCTTTGGAGAAATGTCTATTTAGGTCTCCTGTCCATTTTTGGATTGGGTTGCTTGTTTTTTTGTTATTGAGCTGCATGAGCTGCTTGTAAATTTTGGAGATTAATCCTTTGTCAGTTGCTTCATTTGCAAATATGTTCTCCCATTCTGAGGGTTGTCTTTTCATCTTGTTCATGGTTTCCTTTGCTGTGCAAAAGCTTTGAAGTTTCATTAGGTCCCATTTGTTTATCTTTGTTTTTATTTCCATTTCTCTGGCAGGTGGGTCAAAAAGGATCTTGCTGTGATTTATGTCATAGAGTGTTCTGCCTATGTTTTCCTCTAAGAGTTTGATAGTTTCTGCCCTTACATTTAGGGCTTTAATCCATTTTGAGCTTATTTTGTGTGTATGGTGTTAGGGGGTGATCTAATCTCATACTTTTACATGTACCTGTCCAGTTTTCCCAGCACCACTTATTGAAAGGGTTGTCCTTTCTCCACTGTACATTCCTGCCTCCTTTACCAAAGATAAGGTGACCATATGTGCATGGGTTTATCACTGGGCTTTCTCTCCTGTTCAATTGATCTATCTTTCTGTTTTTGTGCCAGTACCATACTGGCTTGATTACTGTAGCTTTGTAGTATAGTCTGAAGTCTGCGAGCCTGATTCCTCCAGCTCCGACTTTTGTTCTCAATATTGCTATGCCTATTCAGGGTCTTTTGTGTTTCCACACAAATTGTGAAATTTTTGGTTCTAGTTCTGTGAAAAATGCCCGTGGTAGTTTGATAGGGATTGCATTGAATTTGTAGATCCCGTTGGGTAGTAGAGTCATTTTCACAATGTTGATTCTTCCAGTCCAAGAACATGGTACATCTCTCCATCTATTTGTATCATCTTTAATTTCTTTCATCAGTGTCTTATAATTTTCTGCATACAGGTCTTTTGTCTCCTTAGGTAGGTTTATTCCTAGATATTTTATTCTTTTTGTTGCAATGGTAAAAAGGAGTGTTTTCTTGATTTCACTTTCAGATTTTTCATCATTAGTGTATAGGAATGCCAGAGATTTCTGTACATTAATTTTGTATCCTGCTACTTTACCAGACTCATTGATTAGCTCTAGCAGTTTTCTGGTAGCATCGTTAGGATTCTCTGTGTATAGTATCATGTCATCTGCAAACAGTGACAACTTTACTTCTTCTTTTCCAATTTGCATTCCTTTTATTTCCTTTTCTTCTCTGATTTCTGTGGCTAAAACTTCCAAAACTATGTTGAATAATAGTGGTGAGAGTAGGCAACCTTGTCTTCTTCTTGATCTTAGTGGAAATGCTTTCAGTTTTTCACCGTTGAGGACCGTTGATGTTGGCTGTGGGTTTGTCATATATGGCCTTTATGATGTTGAGGAAAGTTCCCTCTATGCCTACTTTCTGGAGGGTTTTTATCATAAATGGCTGTTGAATTTTGTCGAAAGCTTTCTCGGCCTCTATTGAGATGATCATATGGTTTTTCTCTTTCAATTTGTTAATATGGTGTATCACATTGATTGATTTGCATATATTGAAGAATCCTTGCATTCCTGGAATAAAGCCCACTTGATCATGGTGTATGATCCTTTTAATGTGCTGTTGGATTCTGTTTGCTAGTATTTTGTTGAGGATTTTTGCATCTATGTTCATCAGTGATATTGGCCTGTAGTTTTCTTTGTTTGTGACATCCTTGCCTGGCTTTGGTATCAGGGTGATGGTGGCCTCATAGAATGGGTTAGGGAGGGTTCCTCTCTCTGCTATATTTTGGAAGAGTTTGAGAAGGATAGGTGTTAGCTCTTCTCTAAATGTTTGATAGAATTCGCCTGTGAAGCCATCTGGTCCTGGGCTTTTGTTTGTTGGAAGATTTTTAATCACAGTTTCAATTTCAGTGCTTGTGATTGGTCTGTTCATATTTTCTATTTGTTTCTGATTCAGTCTTGACAGGTTATGCATTTCTAAGAATTTGTCCATTTCTTCCAGGTTGTCCATTTTATTGGCATATAGTTGCTTGTAGTAATCTCTCATGATCTTTTGTATTTCTGTAGTGTCAGTAGTTACTTATCCTTTTTCATTTCTAATTCTGTTGATTTGAGTCTCTTCCTTATTTTCCTGATAAGTATTACTAATGGTTTATCAATTTTGTTTATCTTCTCAAAGAACCAGCTTTTAGTTCTATTGATCTTTGCTATCATTTCCTTTATTTCTTTTTCATTTATTTGTGATCTGATTTTTATGATTTCTTTCCTTCTGCTAACTTTGGTGGGTTTTTGTTTTTCTTTCTGTAATTGCTTTAGGTGCAAGGTTAGGTTGTTTATTCGAGATGTTTCCTGTTTCTTAAGGTAGGATTGTATTGCTATAAGCTTCCCTCTTAGAACTGCTTTTGCTGCATCCCATAGGTTTTGGGTCGTCGTGTCTCCATTGTCATTTGTTTCTAGGTATTTTTTGATTTCCTCTTTGATTTCTTCATTGATCACTTCATTATTAAGTAGTGTATTGTTTAACCTACATGTGTTTGTATTTTTAACAGATCTTTTCCTGTAATTGATATCTAGTCTCACAGCATTGTGGTCGGAAAAGATACTTGATACAATTTCAATTTTCTTAAATTTACCAAGGCTTGATTTTTGACCCAAGATATGATCTATCCTGGAGAATGTTCCATGAGCACTTGAGAAGAATGTGTATTCTGTTGTTTTTTGGATGGAATGTCCTATAAATATCAATTAAGTCCATTTTGTTTAATGTACCATTTAAGCTTCTGTTTCCCAATTTATTTTCATTTTGGATGATCTGTCCATTGGTGAAAGTGGGACGTTAAAGTCCCTACTATGAATGTGTTACTGTCGATTTCCCCTTTTATGGCTGTTAGTATTTGCCTTATGTATTGAGGTGCTCCTATGTTGGGTGCATAAATGTTTACAATTGTTATATCTTCTTCTTGGATCGATCCCTTGATCATTATGTAGTGTCCTTCTTTGTCTCTTCTAATAGTCTTTATTTTAAAGCCTATTTTGTCTGATATGAGAAATGCTACTCCAGCTTTCTTTTGGTTTCCATTTGTGTGGAATATCTTTTTCCGTCCCCTCACTTTCAGTCTGTATGTGTCTCTAGGTCTGAAGTGGGTCTCTTGTAGACAGCAGATATATGGGTCTTGTTTTTGCATCCATTCAGCTAGTCTGTGTCTTTTGGTGGGAACATTTATTTACATTTAAGGCAATTATCGATATGTATGTTCCTATTCCCATTTTCTTAATTGTTTTTGGTTTGCTATTATAGGTCTTTTCCTTCTCTTGTATTTCTTGCCTAGAGAAGATCCTTTAGCATTTGTTGTAAAGCTGGTTTGGTGGTGCTTAACTCTCTCAGCTTTTGCCTGTCTGTAAAGGTTTCAATTTCTCCATCAGATCTGAATGAGATCCTTGCTGGGTACAGTAATCTTGGTTGTAGGTCTTTCTCCTTCATCACTTTAAATATTTCCTGCCAGTCCCTTCTGGCTTGCAGAGTTTCTGCTGAAAGATCAGCTGTTAACCTTATGGGGATTCCCTTGTGTGTTATTTGTTGTTTTTCCCTTGCTGCTTTTAATATGTTTTCTTTGTATTTATTTTTGACAGTTTGATTAATATGTGTCTTGGTGTGTTTCTCCTTGGATTTATCCTGCATGGGACTCTCTGTGCTTCTGGACTTGATTAACTTTATCCTTTCCCATATTAGGGACGTTTTCAGCTTTAATTTCTTCAAATATTTTCTCAGTTCCTTTCTTTTTCTCTTCTTCTTCTGGAACCCCTATAATTCGAATGTTGGTGCATTTAATGTGTCCCAGAGGTCTCTGAGACTGTCCTCATGTCTTTTCATTCTTTTTTCTTTATTCTGCTCTGCAGTAGTTATTTCCACTATTTTATCTTCCAGCTCACTTATCCGTTCTTCTGCCTCAGTTATTCTGCTATTGATCCCATCTAGAGTACTTTTAATTTCATTTATTGTGTTGTTCATCATTGCTTGTTTCATCTTTAGTTCTTGGTCCTTGTTAAATGTTCCTTGCATTTTCTCTATTCTATTTCCAAGATTTTGGATCATCTTTACTATCATTATTCTGAGTTCTTTTTCAGGTAGACTGCCTGTTTCCTCTTCATTTGTTGGGTCTGGTGGGTTTTTTATCTTTCTCCTTCATCTGCTGTGTGTTTTTCTGTCTTCTCATTTTGCTTATCTTACTGTGTTTGGTGTCTCCCTTTTTCAGGCTGCAGGTTTGTAGTTTCCATTGTTTTTAGTGTCTGTCCCCAGTGGCTAAAGTTGGTTCAGTGTGTTATGTAGGCTTCCTGGTGGAGAGGACTAATGCCTGTGTTCTGATGGATGAAGCTGGATCTTGTCTTTCTTCTGGGCAGATCCACGTCTGGCAGTGTGTTTTGGGGTGTCTGTTGACTTATTATGATTTTAGACAGCCTCTTTGCTCATGAGTGGGGTTGTGTTCCTGTCTTGCTAGTTGTTTGGCATAGGTTGTCCAGCACCGTAGTTTGCTGGTCATTGAGTGAAGCTGGGTGTTGGTGTTGAGATGGAGATATCTGGTAGTTTTTCGCGGTTTGATATTATGTGCAGCTGGGAGGTTTCTTGTGGACCAGTGTCCTGACCTTGGCTCTCCCACCTCAGAGGCACTGCACTGACTGCTGGCTGCAGCACCAAGAGCCTTTCATCCACATGGCTCAGAATAAAAGGGAGAAAAAGTAGAAAGAAAGAAAGAAAGAAAGAAAGAAAGAAAGAAAGAAAGAAAGAAAGAAAGAAAGAAAGAAAGAAAGAGGATAAAATAAAATAACGTAAAATAAAATAAAGTTATTAAAATAAAAAATAATTATTAAGAAAAACTTTTTTAAAAAGTAAAAAAAAAAAAAAAAAGACAGACGGACGGATAGAACCCTGGGACAAATGGTGAAAGCAAAGCTATACAGACAATATCTCACACAGAATCATACACACTCACAAAAAGAGGAAAAGGGGAAAAAATAATAAATCTTACTCTCAAAGTCCACCTCCTCAATTTTGGATGATTCGTTGTCTATCAGGTATTCCACAGATGCAGGGTACATCAAGTTGATTGTGGAGATTTAATCCGCTGCTCCTGAGGCTGCTGGGAGAGATTTCTCTTTCTCTTCTTTGTTTGCACAGCTCCCGGGGCTCAGCTTTGGATTTGGCCCCACCTCTGTGTGTAGGCCGGAGGGCGTCTGTTCTTCGCTCAGACAGGATGGAGTTAAAGGAGCCGTGGATTCGGGGGCTCTGGCTCACTCAGGCCAGGGGGAGGGAGGGGTACAGAGTGCAGGGTGAGCCTGCAGCAGCAGAGGCCGGCATGACGTTGCACCAGCCTGAGGCAAGCCGTGCGTTCTCCCGGGGAAGTTGTCCCTGGATTCTGGGACCCTGGCAGTGGCAGGCTGCACAGCCTCCCCAGATGGGAGGTGTGGAGAGTGACCTGTACTCACACACAGGCTTCTTGGTAGTGGCAGCAGCTGCCTTAGCGTCTCATGCCCGTCTCTGGGATCCACGCTGTTAGCTGCGGCTCACGCCTGTCTCTGGAGCTCCTTTAAGCAGTGCTCTTAATCTCCTCTCCTCGCGCACCAGGAAACAAAGCAGGAAGAAAAAGTCTCTTGCCTCTTCGGCAGGTCCAGACTTTTTCCCAGACTCCCTCTCAGCTAGCCATGGTGCACTAACCCCTTCAGGCTGTGTTCATCCCTCCAGTCCTCTCCCTGTGCTCTGACTGAAGCCGGAGGCTCGCCATGTTGTCTTGATTACTGTAGCTTTGTAGTATATTCTAAAGTCAGGGAGTTTGATTCCTTCAGCTCCATTTTTCTCCCTCAAGTTTGCTTTGGCTATTCAGGGTCCTTTATGTCTCCATACAAATTTTAAGATATTTTGTTCTAGTTCTGAAAAAAATGCCATTGGTAATTTGATAGGGATTGCACTGAATCTGTAGATTGCTTTGGGTAGTATAGTCATTTTCACAACATTGATTCCTTCAGTCCAAGAACATGGTATATCTCTCCATCTGTTTGTTTCATCTTTGATTTCTTTCATCAGTATCTTATAGTTTTCTGAGTACAGGTCTTTTACCTCCTTAGGTAGGTTTATTCCTAGGTATTTTATTCTTTGTGATGTGATGGTAAATGGGATTCTTTCCTTAATATCTTTTTCTGATTTTTCATTGTTAGTGTATAGGAATGCAAGAGATTTCTGTGCATTAATTTTGTATCCTGCAAATTTACCAAATTCATTGATTAGCTCTAGTGGTTTTCTGGTAGCACCTTTAGGTTTATTTATGTATAGTATCATGTCATCTGCCAACAGTGACAGTTTTACTTCTTCTTTTCCAATCTGTACTCCTTTTATTTCTTTTTCTTCTCTGATTGCCGTGGATAGAAGTTCCAAGACTATGTTGAATAATAGTGGTGAGAGTGGACATCCTTGTCTTCTTCCTGATCTTAGAGGAAATGTTTTCATATTTTCACTATTGAGAATGATGTTTGCTGTGGGTTTGTCATATATGGCCTTTATTATGTGGAGATTGTTTCCCTCTATGCCCACTTTCTGGAGAGTTGTTACCATAAATGGGTGTTGAATTTTGTCAAAAGCTTTTTCTGCATCTATTGAGATGATCATACGGTTTTTATTCTTCAATTTGTTAATATGGTGTATCACACTGATTGATTTGTGCATATTGAAGAATCCTTGCATCCCTGGGATAAATCCCACTTGATCATGTTGTATGACCCTTTTATTATGTTGTTGGATTCTGTTTGCTAGTATTTTGTTGAGGATTTTTGCATCTATTTTCATCAGAGATATTAGTCTGTAATTTTCTTTTTCTGTAGTACCTCTGTCTGGTTTTGGAATCAGGGCGATGGTGGCCTTGAAGAATGAATTTGGGAGTGTTCCTTCCTCTGCGAGATTTTGGAAGAGTTTGGGAAGGATGGGTGTTAGCTCTTCTCTAAATGTTTGATAGAATTCACCTGTGAAGCCATCTGGTCCTGGACTTTTGTTTGTTGGAATATTTTTCATCACAGTTTCATTTTCATTACTTGTGATTGGTCTGTTCATATTTTCTATTTCTTCCTGGTTCAGTCTTAGAAGGTTATACCTTCCTAAGACTTTGTCCGTTTCTTCCAGGTTGTCTTCCAGCAACTCTCTTGGCATAGAGTTGCTTGTAATAGTCTCTTATGTTGCTTTGTATTTCTGTGGTGTCTGTTGTAACTTCTCCTTTTTCATTTCTAATTTTATTGATTTGAGTGCTCTCCCTCTGTTTTCTTGATGAGTCTGTATAAAGGTTCATCAGTTTTGTTTATCTTCTCAAAGAAGATAAACAGCTTCTCAGCTTTAAGTTTTATTGACCTTTGCTATTGTTTTCTTTGTTTCTATTTCATTTTTTTCTGCTCTGATCTTTATGATTTCTTTCCTTCTACTAACCTTGGGTTTTGTTTGTTCCTCTTTCTCTAGTTCCTTTAGGTGTAAGGTTAGATTGTTTATTTGAGATTTGTCTTGTTTCTTGAGGTAGGATTGCATTGCTATAAACTTCCCTTTTAGGACTGCTTTTGCTGCATCCCATAGGTTTTGGATCATCATGTTTCATTGTCATTTGTCTTTAGGTATTTTTTTATTGTCTCTCTGATTTCTTCAGTAATCTCTTGGTTATTTAGTAATGTATTGTTTAGCCTCTATGTGTTTGTGCTTTTTACGTTTTTTTCCCTGTAGTTGATTTCTAATCTCATTGTGTTGTGGTCAGAAAAGATGCTTGATATGATTTCAGTTTTCTTAAATTTATCAAGACTTGATTTGTGACCCAAGATGTGATCTATCCTGGAGAATATTCTGTGTGCACTTGAGAAGAAAAGGTAATCTGCTGTTTTGGGGTGGAATGTCCTATAAATATCAATTAAATCTAGCTGGTCTATTGTGTCATTTAAAGCTTGTGTTTTCTTATTAATTTTCTCTCTGGATGATCTGTCCATTGTTGTAAGTGAGGTGTTAAAATTTCCCCACTATTATTGTGTTACTGTCAATTTCCTCTTTTATAGCTGTTAGCCTTTGCCTTATGTATTGAAGTGCTCCTATGTTGGGTGCATATATATTTATAATTGTTATATCTTCATCTCAGATTGATCCCTTGATCATTATGTACTTTCCGTCTTTGTCTCCTGTCACATTCTTTATTTTAAAGTCTATTTTATCTGACATGAGTATTGCTACTCCAGCTTCCTTTTGATTTCCATTTGCATAGAATATCTTTTTCCATCCCCTCACTTTCAGTATGTATGTGTCCCTAGGTCTGAAGTGGGTCTTTTGTAGACAGCATGCATATAGGTCTTGTTTCTGTATCCATTCAGCAAGCCTGTGTCTTTTGGTTGGAACATTTAATCCATTCACCTTTAAGGTAATTATTGATATGTTTGTTCCTATTACCATTTTCTTAATTGTTTTGGGTTTGTTTTTGTAGGTCCTCTTCTTCTCTTGTGTTTCCCACTTAGAGAAGTTCCTTTAGCATTTGTTGTAGAGCTGGTTTGGTGGTGCTGAACTCTCTCAGCTTTTGCTTGTCTGTAAAGCTTTTGATTTCTCCGTTGAATGAGATCCTTGCCTGGTAGAGTAATCTTGTTTGTAGGTTCTTCCCTTTTATCACTTTGAGTATATCATGCCACTCCCTTCTGGCTTGTAGAGTTTCTGCTGAGAAATCAGCTGTTAACCTTATGGGAGTTCCCTTGTATATTATTTGTCATTTTTCCCTTGTTGCCTTCAATAATTTTTCTTTGTCTTTAATTTTTATCAGTTGAATTACTATGTGTCTCAGCCTGTTTCTCCTTGGGTTAATCTTGACTGGGACTCTCTGCACTTCCTGGACTTGGGTGGCTATTTCCTTTCCCATGTTAGGGAAGTTTTCATCTATAATCTCTTCAAATATTTTCTCGTGTCCTTTCTCTCTCTCTTCTCCTTCTGGGACCCCTATAAAGAGAATGTTGGTGAATTTAATGTTGTCCAGAGGTCACATACATGTTTTCAAGATGAATAATAACTAGTCCTCAAGTAAGAGGACTTGATAGCACAGTTTGTCATATATAGTTCATCCTAAATTGTCCTCCTAGTTGGGGTGTTGTTGGCTAATTGCCTTATCCAGAGGACAAAAAATGTCTTGTTTTTATGACTGTAGTTAGTTTTGCTACTTGGAGCAAGGGACCCCCTGAAGTTAGGTCCCTACCCTTCCACGGAAACTGGGAAACAGAGGTGCTATCTCCTTTGGTGTTAACATTTCAAAGACAGGGCTCCTAGGCCCTTGAGAAAGATGATTCTGGTTCATAAACCTGGCAAGAACTTTATCTAGTTTTCAAAAGGATTTTTATACATTTCAAAAGGATGCAAAAGTACCCTCAATGATAAATTTTTTAAGGTAAATGCTCTAAGAGAAATGAGGGGATGGAAATCTCTCCCCCATTTTCAACAGGGAGAGTTAAACCTCTTATTTTTAATTTGTGTTTGTTCTTACAGTTGAGCTGACAGCTTGGAACTCTCAAGGCAACCCCTGTGTGTTTGGGGGGGAGTGTCGGGGGACACAATGAGCCTCAGTTTTCATGAGGCCCAGGTGCTTGGGGGGGATGGGGGCTAGGCAGCACCATATTCCCACTCCAGCCACAGGAAGAGCCATGCCAGGTGCTGGGGTGGGGTGAGGGGGCGGGTCCTTATCCTTCATAACCCACACCTCTCCAAGATGGCTTGTTTGAATCTTATATAGTGTCAGGTGCTGAGGCTTGGCTATGCTCAAAGAGGTTTTTAGTTAAATAATAATATTTAATGGTGCATGCTTCTGTGTGTGTGAAATTTTTATGGGGATAAGCCTAGTAGGTCTTTGGGAAGGGTCCTTTCTATCAACTTTAGCTTTTGATGCATGTGCATTGCTAGTTAATACTTTTATTTCCAAAGGACTAGGTTTGAATTCTGTCTGAGGGTATCTTTATCAGAAATTTACTTTTTTTTTCCCCCAAAAGTGATATTCCTTCTAACTGGTTCTGTTTAAACTCAATTTGTCAAGCAGCTGAGTCTTAGCCAGCAGGTTTTGAAATTAGCACTTATTAGATCAGATTCTATTATTTTTTTCAGTCGGTCTGTGAAAATAAACCTAGGTGCCATTTGAAATGAAGGCACATAACAGCCTTGCTCCGGAGGTAATTTTCTCTGTTACACAACACTGTGCCACCAGATCGGTTGCTCAGTTAAAAGCATTTAACCCAGACCAAGTGATAATAGCAGGTGTGTGTATCATAAGAGAAGGTCAAGTTACATCACCCCCGTCTCAAATTCTGCTTTACTTTGTTTGGCTATCGCCACTATTGGTTCTTGATTTTCCACAGATCAAATGAAGGTGAACGACAGCTGTGTTGGAATTACAATGTAAATTGCAACGTGCAAAGCCTACCTGAACAGGAAAAGCTGATGTGAAGCGGACAGTCATGATGAAGGCCTCCACTCTGAACTGGTTTGAACTTTTTAGTATGAAATAAACATATGTTAGTGTAAAAATGGTTAGGGTCTTTACTTTGTGCTATCGCGTATCGAGTTCATTTAGTAAAAGCTTCAAGCAGTGAGCAAGTACTTAGTTACCAACAGTCTTAAAAGACAATATTACATTTCCAAATTACTTTAGGTTGGACCTCAGGAAATGTAATTATATTCTTTACATTATTTCGTGACTGTGAATCCCTTTCATTCTTATTCATATTTTATAAAATCCATCATATATTTATTTGCATTTGCTCCCTTTTCAGATATTAATTCTCTCTCCTCAATACCAGCTGTGCCTTTCAATCAAGTTACCTTTGACTTCTTAACATCACTGAAGAGAAGTTTTAGCAATTCATAGCCTTTATACACATGCTTAGTTTTCTTCTGCGTTTGATTGCCTTACCTAATAGAGAGTAAGAGGTAATGGTCAAGCAATGAAGCAATAATGTGGTGATTCTCAAGAAAGAAATGAAATGTGAAATATGCCTGATATTATAGGTCCCTCTCTACATTTTGTATCCCCAGATAGATTTTAAATTTCCTAAGAAAGCACCCTTGTTTTCCACATCTCTGTGTCTCTTACAGTGACTAGTAAAGGGACTGAAGCATGGCTTTGCACAGGTAGATGCTCAATATATGCCTTGTTGACTGGAAGATGAAATGCACCAGAAGCAGATGCCCGTCTAACACTTCCCTATAAAGAGGACATGACTCTGAATATCAAGGAAGTTGAGATGGGCATTTTCAAGATAATTAGTTCATCAAAATGAATTCAATAAGCTTATTAGAGCCCCTGGCAATGTATTCTATTTTGGACATAATACATTTAGTAAACACACCTATTGTCTGGCTTTCTGGGAAGGACAGGCTTATTTGCATTTTACTCAGCTGCCTATCTGTTTTTGACCCTGTGTTAACATAGCACCAAAGAGTTGATCGAAATATTCTCACGTGTCTTATGAGGATAAAAACCATTCAGTTTTTAAAAGAGAATTTGTTTTGTTTTAGATTTAAGGAAGAGTTGAATGATCACTTGGGATGTTCATAAACTGATGTCTGTACTGCATCTGCGCTGTAACAGATCAGCTAGTTTCTTCCCCCATATCCCTTCACCAAAGGAAATACCCTCACTATTTACATGTGACATTTTTCTTTATCAGAGAGTGGAAATGAATCTACAAGCCCTTTTGGCCTTCATGAACTTAAAGAAATTGATTTAACTTGTTTTTAAGAGAGATTGAATGAAAAATGTTTTTTCTAATTCCCCTTTAAAATCAATCACATCAAACCATAATTTGGTTTCCAACATTGTTACCTCATTATTCTAATAAATTAAAGGATTGACTGATATTTCCAAATCTTCGCAATATATTATACGACTTTTATGTGGAGTTCATCACCATCAGTGAAATGGTAGCTCAAAAACTGTATGTATTGGTGAATTATTTTTGTCTCTCCTCTCCGTATAGAAGAGTCAGTGGCCAGTGTGTTAGGTTAAAATAAAGTAGGCGGGGCTTCCCTGGTGATGCAGTGGTTGAGAGTCCGCCTGCCGATGCAGGGGACACGGGTTCGTGCCCCGGTCCTGGAAGATCCCACATGCCGCGGAGCGGCAGGGCCCGTGAGCCATGGCCGCTGAGCCTGCACGTCCGGAGCCTGTGCTCCACAGCGGGAGAGGCCACAACAGTGAGAGGCCCGCGTACCGAAAAAATAAATAAATAAATAAAATAAAGTAGGCGATTGAGAAAAGAAGAAAGGTGAAGGGCATTAGTATTTATTAGACATCTGCTTTGTGCTCAACACATTGCTTCATTTAATCTTCCTCTTTCAAAATAAGTTTTATTGGCTCTACTTTACAATGATGAAACTGGGACTCCGAAATTTTGTCCAAGGCTCCCTAGCTAGAAAAAAGTGGGGGACCCAGGATGAGAGACTGGATTTCTCTGGCTCCCAAATATTTCTACTAACCTATGATGGCACAAACATGATTCAACTATGGAAAAGACATAGGATAGGACAGGAAAAATTTAGCCTGAAAAAATGAATACAATGGGAGAAATTCATGTTTCACCTATACCGTACAAAGAATAGTTGCACAGAGAAAGAGAAGGAGATGATTTCCAAGGGCAGGTTGGAGAACATTAAAATAGGAGGTGAAGAATTTTAATTAGATTTATGGAAAAAGACTTGCCTGTGAGGGCTGTAAACACTGTAGCAGATATTTGAGAGGAGGAACTGCCTTGTCGGAAGCTGTTAGAACAGAAGAGATTCTCTCCCATTAGATTACGCTAATAAATGTCAAGGCACTTAAACCCATCATGAGTCCCTGCATGTGGCATTTGATCCTCACCCCTGCAACTCCTTCAGTTGAATTGTCAGTTGGAATAAAAGAAAAGGACTTGAAATCTCGGGCAGAAGTAGAGTCTACTATTGGTGAAAGGCCAACAGATTAGCTCAAATACACATGTGTGAATATAGATTTGGTAAGATCAAGACAGCTTTAACCTTCCCCACAGCTTGATTCAAGTTTAGACAGGTTTCTTCCTGACTTGAGGTCCTTGACCTTTCTTTTCTTAGAGTTTTACTAAGTTACTTTAGAAAACTTGTAAATTCTTTCTCTGCCCCTTTGAGATGCAAAATGTTAAAAGCCTTTTGCCAGTTTGACTTCCTAAGACAATCTTTCTCAAAGACCTGGGAGTCATACCTTTGAAATGCAATTATCAAGGGAGACAGCACCCTTATCTCCCATTGCTTCCAGAGGGTAGGAGCCTAACTTTAGTGGGCATCTTACACCAAGTTGTAAAACTACCTCCTGTCATGAAGATTAGAGGAAGTTCACTTTTCCTTTAGGTAAAGATAGTTAGCAGACACAGTGGCCTACCATTCCCCTTCCAGCCATAAAAATTAATGAAATTGAGATATTTGTAGTGATGTGGATGGACCTGGAGTCTGTCATACAGAGTGAAGTAAGTCAGAAACAGAAAAACAAAATACCATATGCTAACGCATATATATGGAATCTAAAAAAATAAAAAATAATAGATGGTTCTGAAGAACCTAGGGGCAGGACAGGAATAAAGTCACAGAAGTCCAGAATGGACCTGAGGACACGGGAAGGGGGGAGGGTAAGCTGGGACGAAGTGAGAGAGTGGCATGGACATATATACACTACCAAATGTAAAATAGATAGCTAGTGGGAAGCAGCCTCATAGCACAGGGAGATCAGCTCGATACTTTGTGATCACCTAGGGGGATGGGGTAAGGAGGGTGGGAGGGAGATGCAAGAGGGAGGAGGTATGGGGATATATGTATATGTATAGCTGATTCACTTTGTTATACAGCAGAAGCTAACACACCATTGTAAATCAATTATACTCCAATAAAGATGTTAAAAAAATTTTTCTTAAAAAGCATAGTTTGGGGTTTCATTTGCCTCTGGAGTGTTCAATAAATATTTTTCATGGGAATACATTTGCTCTGTACCAAAGCATGGCATGTCATAGTGCTATGCAAATACTAAATATAGCACCTTTAAGAAGCCATTTGTGAAATATTCCCTCAAAATTCATTGCGTTTAACACAAATCAATTTGCACATTTAATGACATGTTCCACATCTTCGAGGCCCTGAATAGTTTCCACATTGCCAAGAAATCTTAGGAAAATTGTAAACAGTTCTCCTTCAGTGAGGAGGCAATGCAATATAACAAAAAGACCTTGGAGTCAGATAGACATAGGTTTGAATCCTGGTTCTTCCTTTTGATGAGCTGTGTAACACTGGGCAAGTCGCTTCCCTCTCTGAGTCTCAGTTCCATATTTGTAAAGCAGAGATAATAATTCTGACTCCATGGGGTTGTCAAGAAATTCAAACGAGAAAGTCTTTGTGAAGCACTGGGCCAGACACATTGCAAGTATATAAGAAATGGAAGCTATTATTGTATTATTATTATTCAGAAACTTTCTCATTATGAAAACTCTTCTAAAAACTTTTTGAAAGTAGTCATCATGCAGCTCAATCAGCCCCAGATTTATTCCATTCTCTCATTCCTCCTGTTTATCACTTTTCGTCCACCATTACAGCCCTTTTTCCATGTTGTATTGCTTGTCAAACTCCAAGTGAAGGGAATATAAACATCTGTCCAAGCTTAACATCCCCATATTGCTCAGCCTTTTCTGGGGAAAGCTTATTTCTCCACCAGAAGACAGAAAAGAAAGATATTTAATCAGATAATTTCTACATATAGCTTAGAGTAAGATTTATATATCATTTTAATTTATAAAACATAAACCAATGTACATATGTGTCATCAGTTGTCTTTCACCTCATATCACTAATTAACTCTAGAGATGTGTCATATGGTCAAGTTCATTTTACTAATGAGAAAGGGGTAGAAATTTTAAATAGCTAAATCATATTTGATGAGATTATTATGACATATACAAGATTTTAAGGTAATTTAAGATTGAAGCACACAGTTGTTGTATCACACATAAAAGCCATATCTAGATAATAATGTCGACATGATAAATTCCAGCCAGAGTCTTTAAGAAATCCCTTATTGCAAAGATAGGTCAGACAAAACTCCTAGTCTACTATGACCACCTCCTGCAATTTAAACCAGGCCTTACTGTAATTCTTTGCAACTGCAATCTGTTTATTTGCACAACTAATGGTAGAACTCAACATTTTGTGTTTACTTATTGATTTATGCTTTTAATGCTGATCTCTTCCACTAAGTTCTAAGCTTTAGGAGGGTAGGCAGAGGGAGTATTTTGTTTACCACACTATACTCGGCCTTTAGCACAGTACTCAATAAATAGTTGTTAAATGTTGAATTAAAGAGTCAACTTATGTGTTCATGGTTCGTTTTTGATGATTTACTTTTCCATATGTTTGGCGTACTGATGGTGAACATTTTAAAACATTTCCTTACCATAGCTTCTGATTACTACATATAATTATTATACATGTTATAGTTATAGTTACTATACATATAGTTATATATAATATGTAACTATAACTATATAGTATATATATAATATGAAACTATAGAACTCTTCCTATATATTCCACTTTATTGGGGGGAATTACATCTCGACCCAAAGTCTCAAAAGCTTTCATATTAAGATTGCAAACTCTAAAAAAGAAATCATTAAGAATGCCAGACTCAGCCTTAAAGAGTGATGGCAATCAATGCAGGTCTTCTTAAAGTCTGCTCATTCTACCATCGAGTCAATCCCTGGATAGCACACAAGATGATTCTGATTGATATAGCCACATGAAGACCTGGTCTTGTTTGCTGCTGTATCCCTAGAATAAACAGCGCTAGGATGGAGGAGGCACTCCTTAAACAACTGTGAAATACCCTGCCCTGGCATTGTAGACAATTGTTAAACCAACCTAATTAATAGACTCTTCTTGTGTTGTCTCAAATTAACAGGTCATTTTGATGATGGCTTTTGATAGCATTAAGGTGATCTCTGGATTCAAAACTGATACTCCTAATAAATAATCTAAGAGAAGATACATTAAGTCTAGAACAATTTACTAGTTTTCCAAATGTTTACCAAAAAGTTAAACAAAAGTTGAATAACTTCTAGTTACTCAGTTTGGAAACAAAACAGTGACATTTCTTTATTGTAATGGGTATTAGCTGCCAATAGAAAGAAAAGATATTTAAGGAGTGTTCATTGTACATGCAGAAGAATTCACAGGATGACATTAGTTTTAGACAATATATTTTCTTTAGAAAGAGAGAAAGGTCAGTCACATGCTGTAATTCACCTTGGAGGGACACAAATGATTTTGAAAGGCTATTTTGAAATATGCAAGTCAAGATGGTCTACTAAAATGTATGAATTTTATCACCAAATAATATTTACAACAGACATTTCAGACTCATGCTCCTTTCATACTTGACCCCATCTCATCTCCCACTCCCAAATTAAGGGAGGCTTTCATTTTTTGTTCATATTTTTGGAATTTTTATCGGTGTGTGTCACTTTGCCAATCAGATTTTTTTTTCATGTAAACAAGCTTTTAACGTCTTTAAGAACCAACATTTCTCAGAGTGTATCACCTGTTCTCCATGATTGTAAATTAATTTAATGACATTAAATATAATGTGTAGATTACTGATAACAAACTTCTGCTAGACTTTTAAGAATTATTTTTTACTTACATAAATGAGGCCTAAACATATTCTTGTTTTAACAAAAACTGCTATAGCTAAC
The DNA here is from genome assembly GCF_039906515.1 of Pseudorca crassidens. Taxonomy (NCBI): domain Eukaryota; kingdom Metazoa; phylum Chordata; class Mammalia; order Artiodactyla; family Delphinidae; genus Pseudorca; species Pseudorca crassidens. Next base: position 87,113,480 of record NC_090297.1, on the reverse strand, counting down.
ACAGTTTTTAAATATATGTATACATATATTTAAAAGATATATATTATTAGATATTATGTATATAATCTACAATTTCCATTTTTTAATTTCAGTGTCATTGACAGTCTTTTCATGTTCATACTTAAAGATGAAATGCTACAAATTTAATTGAAGATTTCCTCTACAATTTGCACTGAGAAGTATCTATTTTTGTCCAAATAATCTTCCCTTACCCCCATCAGTTTCTAAGATACAACTAATCAGATGAGATTAGCGTTATCAGGAAACCTACAAAAAGGCACCTGAGGTAGTTTTTCTGCATAAATATAAAATATGCCAAGCCAGAGTCTATTCCTGCAATGCTTTTGGCTCTCCAGCATTACACACTAGAAAGCCACCTCCTTTTCTACCTTAATTTCATAGCATATTTAGAAAACTTTATAGAAGATGGATGCCTCCAAAACAGAAAAAGTTTGAATTCTAACTTAAAATTTTAGAATTCACTCTTTCTTTTTTGTATTCATTTGTTTACATATTAATCACACTAATGCTATGTACAAGGCATTCTGCTAAGAGCTAAGAATAAGAATATAAATACCAGATTCCTAATGCAAAAGAGGTCATCATTTACCACATGAAAATATCTAAATAACAAAAAAATTCAAGACAGTGTTATAAATGCTGCAATAGAAGAATGAACAATGCTTTAGCTGCCCTGAGGATAGAGAATATTTTAGACAATCAATTAACCAACATTTACTGTCCACCTATATGTAAGACCATTTTTCTTTTGTAACAGTGTTTACCTAAATATCTTTTCATTCTAAAGCTTTTCTGAGTATATTAGAAAAGTATAGTTCATTGGTTAAGAACATATGTTCTGGTGCCTAACTGCCTATGTTCAAATCCTTGTTCTGCTCTTTCCTAACTGAGTGATATTGAACTTGACCTCTTAGTTTCATTATCTACAAAATGTGGATATTAATGATATCTGACCCATAAGATTGTGATGAGAATTAATACACATGAAGCACTTAGGACAATGTCTGACGTGGAGTCATTCTCTTCCTGTATTCATTTCTATTATGCCATCTTTAGTGGCTTCAATTTAAAAGATCTCATCAGGCATTTTATCTTTGTCTTTAGTTCCAGACATCCAACCTTTTTGCTTAGGGTAGGCTTTCATGACATACCATGCAGTCTGTCAACTGTACTCACTCATTCATGACTTAGATTTCATTTAGATATCTCCAGGATGAAGGGAAGCAGTCATAATCTGAAAAGAGCTTCAATCCAGTTATACTTTAATAAGCATCAGACTTATTTCTGGGATATACTATCAAATATAATCTCTTTTGTAGAAAGAAAATAATAAAATAAAGAAGAATTCAGAATAAAACACACACACACACACACACACACGTGTGATTTAAATTTTGAATACCTTTTCAAGAAACTTCATGGTACAGACATTATAAATGCAACATTTTTTTAAAATCTAGCACTTTAATCTCTCCCAGGGGTGATGTTGTTGTTTAATTCTACTCCTTGGCAAAATTGACTAGAAACCATTTTTATTGGGGGAGGAGCAATAGAGTTGCCAGATTTAGCAAATAAAACTATAGCACACCCAGTTAAATTTGAATTTCAGGTAAAGAACGAATACTTTTTAAGAGTAATTATATCCCATGAGATATTTGGAACATATTTATGTAAAATTTTTACTCATTGTTTATCTGAAATTCAAATGTACCTGGGCATCATATGTTTTATTTGGCAACCCTAGGGGAGAATCACACCAAATCTGTTGTAGGAATGCCTTCACTTTTGTTAGATTGCTTTGTCCTTGCTTGCCTCTACCCTTCCTACTCTAACTCTTTAGAAATATCCCTAGAAAAGCATTCATGCATAATCATTGTTTTAAACATCTAAATTTAATGAAGAAAATGACATAGCCACACACATAATCCAAGTCTATCATACCTGTCATTCTCTAACTTCTATGACCTCCCCAACCCACCCCATTTCTTTCTGCCCTTTGCTTCCTTTTGGAAGCTTTCTTTTCATGACTGCTTTTCTTTCTTGGACAGCATGGCATCTCATTTTTTCCGATTAGGTGCTGGAGTACAGGGACAAAAAATATATATATGAAAAAAAACGCCTATTGAGCCTAGAAATATGTCCATCATTTCAACTATTCTCTTGTATTGTCCTCATCATCATTAATTTGTCCTTCCATTGTCCCCAACTGATGAAATGCGAACACTAGATCAATCCAAACGTCCTCTTTTGTTTTTTTTCCTGGAATCTGAGCATTATAGCAAGAACCTTTATTATGTGCAAATTGGTGCCACTATAAACTGATAGTTTTCAAACAGAAATGTATATTCAGCATTGTGCAGAAATATTCTATTATTTTTTGTAACCAGCTTTCTCTCCCATTGTCCAGATGGGTTAGTTCAAAAAAAAATTTTTTTTTTCATTTCAAAACTTTCTAACTCCAGGCTTCACCTTTCACTCTTAATAAATAACTCCCCCTTAAACTTGCAGAGAAAATAGAAAATAGGGACCATCACACAAGATCTTCCACAGCTTCCTTAAATCCCACGTTCAATTTGTCTGAACTCATTCTTCCCTGATGTTTACGATGGAAAAGGTACTATGTCTCTTGCCTAATTTTATATTACAAACATGCCTGTTCCCTCAAGAACCCTGCATATCTCTTTAACTACAGTCTTACACCCCTCCTCCTCTTCAAACTCAAGCATTTTGAAAAACACAAAAAAGAGATGTAGAATGACCATTTATAAGTCCTCGTTTAACCAGTAACCATTCTGCATGTTAAAAAATCTGCTTTTGTTCTTTAAAATGAAACTGTTTTCAAAAAGATTCTCTTTGCTATCTTTGTTGCTAAACCTCATGAAATCTTTTAATCTTTATCTTGCTTGATCATTCTTTTGCATTTGATAGCATAGGCCACCTCTTGAAACATTTTTTCTCTTGCATTTCTGTTAGACCACATCTTCCATCTCATTCTTCTTCCTCCTTCTATTTTGCCTATGATTTCTAAATCTATAGTTCCAAACCACCTGTATTAATTTCTCTGGGCTACTCTAGCAAGTTACTACAAACTTGGTGGCTTAAAGCAACAGAAATTTATTCTCACACAGTTTTGGAGGCTAAAAGTATGAAATTAAGGTGTCGGCAGAGCCGCTACCTCCAGAGGACCAAGGGGAGAGTCCATTCCTTGTTTCTTCCAGCTTCTGGTGGCTGTTGTCATTTCTTGGTATAACAGTTGTTTTTTTTTGTCAGCTTGGCCAGGATATAGTAGTCAATGATTTAATCAAACACTAATCTAGGTGTTGCTGTGAAGGTACTTTGTAGATGTGGTTAACATCTACAGTTAGTGACTCTAAGGGGATTCTTAGGCTAGCTAGTACAATATTATTTTCAAGTAGAAAAATATACTCTGTTTTTTTAAAATAATGGTCATGGTATCATTTATTTTATTTTTAATTATTAATTAATTTATTTTTGGCTGCATTGGGTCTTCGTTGCTGTGCGCAGGCTTTCTCTAGTAGTGGTGAGCGGGGACTACTCTTCGCTGCAGTGTGCCAGCTTCTCATCGCGCTGACTTCTCTTGTTGTGGAGCATGGGCTCTAGACGCACGGTAGACACACGGACTTCAGTAGCTGTGGCATGCAGGCTCAGTAGTTGTGGCTTGTGGGCTCTAGAGTGCAGGCTCAGTAGTTGTGGCGCATGGGCTTAGTTGCCCCGTGGCAAGTGGGATCTTCCCGGACTAGGGATCAAACTGGTGGCCCCTGCATTGGCAGGCGGATTCTTAACCACTGCACCAGGAAAGTCCGAAAAATATACTCTTAATATAAATGGAGCTTGAGAAGAAGGAAGCTGATTCCCATATGACACTAGCTTTCCTGGAGTTCACTGATGTCTCACTGACTTCTGATCTCCTCCTGCCCTGAGGTCCTTCTCTGGCTTAGTTCATTAGTGTGCTTTCCATCTGCAGAGGGCTAGTGAAGCTTGATCTGTGCAATGAAAATTACAAAATACTGCTTAGAAAATTATAGAAGCGCCAAATAAATGGATATATCATGTTCATGAGCTATACATGCTAATAAAATCCCAATAAAGAGTCCGGTAGATTTTTCAGGGGTAAATTGACAAGTTGATTTTAAAATTTTCACAAAGCAGCAATGGATATAAAATAACCAATATAATCGTGAAGAAGTAAAATAAAGTTGGGGACCTATCAATAATTAAAATGCAGCTAATAAGACAGTCTAGTATAGGGGTAAGTGTAAACAAAGAGATCAATAGAACAGGATAGAGGATACAGTTGTAGACTGATGCATAATCTGGTCACCTGATAGAAAACTAAAGCATCAATACTTTCAATGGAGGAAAGGCTGTTCTTATCGATAAGTAGTGCTGGACCAACTGAATATTTAAATTGGTTAGAAATGAACTTTGACCTCTAATTCATACACCACACTTGTCATGTTATACTAAGAAATACATCCCCACCCAAATTTAAAGCTCAATCATTGGCTGAGTGTGTCTGGCTTTCTTGTCTTTTAGCATGAATTTCTCTGGGAAGTTTCTCAGTCCTTCGTATAGTTTAATTTCCAAAGATCTGTTTGGCAAATTGACCAAATATACTTGTTTCTGCCTGAATCCAGCAGTGGATGTAGGTTAGTCTCAAGCCAGATTTTTCATCAAAATCAATAGAATATATGCTTCCTGGATAGAGTGGTAGTTCTTCTCAAACTTAACTTTGTATTAGAATCACCTAAGGGGCTTAGAAGAGAACATAAAAGAAAAGTTTTAGGACCTGGGGTTAGGCAAAATTTTTAGACATGACACCAAAAACACAATTCATAAAAGAAAAAAATGATAAATGGAACTTCATCAAAATTAAAAGCTTTTTCTCTGTACAAGAAACTCTTAAGGGGATGAAAAGACAAGCTACAACCTGGGAGAAAATGCAAGTCATATATCCAGAGTATATGAAGAATTCTTAACATTCAACATTAATAAAATAAACTAATTTTGAAAATAGTTTGGACATTCAGCAAAGAGATTATAAGGATGGCAAATCAATATATTTTAAAAATGTTCAACATCATTAGCCATAAGAGAAATGTGAAGTTAAACCATAATGAGATACAACTACACACAAAAACAAAACATATTGACAATATCAAGTGCTGAAGAGGATGCAGAGCAAGTAGAACTCTCATACTTTGCTATTGGTGATGAAAATATGTAAAACACTTGGGCAGTTTTTAATAAGGTTAAACATATATGTACCATGACTCAGCAACTCTCACTTGTTGGAGGAATGAAAGCTATGTTCACACAAAAAAAACCTGTACACAAAAGCTTATATAGCAGTCTCTCCAAAACTGAAAACAACCCAAAGTTTTTCAGTGAGTGAATGGATAAACTGTGATACATCTGTGCAATGAAATACCACTCAGCAATAGAAAGGAGCAAGCTATTGATTCACACCACAATTTGGATGAATCTCAAATGCATTGTGCTGAGGAAAAGAAGCCAGTTTCAAAAGGTTGTGTACTATGTGATTCCATTTATACGACATTCTCAAAAAGATAAATCTATAAACATGGAAAACACATTAATGGTTACCAACGGTTAGGAGTACGGGGAGGTGTGGCTAAAAAGTAATGGCATGAGGGAGATGTTTGAGGTAATAGAAGGAACTCTCTCCATAGCCTAATAACCGTGGTGGTTACTTGAATCTATACAAGTGCTAAAATTCATAGAACTGTACATGGAAGAAAAGTCAGTTTGACTACATGATAATTTAAAAGGTAAAATTAATAATTAAAACCCCTAAAAACTCCACATGCTTGCAAGTTATAAGGATCCAGGTGAGTTTGTCAGGCTCTAGCTATAAGAGCTCATTAGACAGTATCATTAGACATATTTCCTCTTTCTTTCTTCACTTCACAGTTAAAATCTAACCAGGCCTCTATGTCTCTGTATGTTAAATCAATGTGTTAAAAATTATTTGTGTGTAAAAGTGTTTATTTTCTTTGCTTTAATTGTGTTGGCTTCATTTTAAGACAACTTCTCCCTATAAGATGGAAAAAATGACCACCAGTAATTCCAGGTTTACATTTGCCCCACAAACAAAAAGAAATGTTCGCTTTCCCAGGACATAAACAATTTCCACTGGCAAAGCTTATGTCCCATGTCCATTCCTGGATGCATCGTTTTGGCCAGGAGATGGAATTCCATATTTGTCCATGTCTGCTCTTGGGCCAGGGTTAGGGGCCACCTCATTTACTTCTAGGTAAGCATGAAGTGAGTGTAGTTAACCAAGGCATGCTGGACAGACAGAAACATATATCATCTATGGTGGACTTAGTGCTGGGAAAGACATTTAACTAATCTTTGTCTCAATTTGTCTATGAAAAAAGGGGATAACGATAGTACATTTTAAAAGCAATGATAGCATCTACCCACAAGTGAGCTGGATCACAGGCTGCTGCTCTATTTCTCTCAGCCATTTTTATAGGATGTTAACTATGGTTGAAGAGAATGAAGTAACAGTGCCATAGCACCTGCATTTCACACTTGTAAAAACGTAGAATGCTGGGACTGAAAGGGTCCATGAGAAGTCTTCTTTCCCATCTTTCTGATTTCAAGAAGAACTATACCTGTGTATTTCTAAAGGAAAGAAAAAAATACATATATATGTTTATGATTTTCATGGAATAATATTCTATTATAACCCATCCTCAGGAATCTCAGAAATGTCTTAAATTCAACTAAGTCTTTCATGTTATTGCATTCATGAAATAATATGAAAGCTCAGGTCCCATTAGTATTATTCTTTCTTTATTAATAATTTTTTAAAGGAGTAAATGAGCTGATCTTCACTCTATTTCAAATGTCATTATAGATAATATTGAAAAGTCTTTAAGTCATAAAATCCTTCAGCAATCATTTGTTCTTCATATACCAAATTCTTGTTTCACTAAACTTTATGTTTCACTTTTAATCCTTTAAATCTCTCTTTTTTTCTTTTTTTGAACCCTTCAGAAATTCTGAGCAACCCTCTTCAGGACAGAGGGAACATGAGCTCTATAGATTTTCTCACTGACAACTAAAAACCCAGAAATGTCTTCAAAAGAGGAAACGAGCACAGGACCTGGAGATGAGGTTATTCCAGGATTCTGAGGGAGTCCCAACACTTTCCAGACCATCTGTTCTATATCTAATTGCTAATGCATTGAATGGATTTTTTTCATCCATAAATATAGCCTAAAGGAGAATTAAGCTGGATTTTTGAGAAAGCCTGGCACAAAAGAGCTGTTGTCAAAGAAAGCTAAAGAGGATAGTGATAATGTCAGTACATCAAATTGCAGAAAATACTATTTTCATTTGCTGATGGAGGAGAAATATAGAGCTGCTTATGTGAAGCATTTTCAAATTTGTTCCCTCCTCCCTATAAGTCAGCCTCACTAATTAGAATCAATTTAATTTCTCCAACTCATTTTAAAGAATGAATGTGAGCCAGTAGTCCATTTTTTTTTCTTCCTGAAAAAATGATACTGTAGCTTTAATTGTGCATGGAGCTAAAAGGTTGCCATGGAGATGAAAATCTGTGTTGGGTCTGCTCCACTTCTCTGGCCTTGTTCTGAGCCTGAAGTGGCAGGTTCTGTTGTTAAAAGAACAGAATTTTAATTTCTGCCAATAAAACCTGTTTACTTTTTAATGCAATTTTGTTCCTGTTGCTATCTTTTATTTCATAAGAACAGTCAAGGTGCTCAAAATGACAATAATGAGAACGTTTTAGACTATTCGGTTTGTGATTGCTGGAGAGCCAGCCTCAAAAATATGTCCCAACAGGCTCTGACGTTCAGTACAGGCTGCTGCCATAGTTTGGAAATGTTTGCCACCTAGTGGTGGAAGTTGAGAAATGCCGAAAGATGCGATAAACATTTCACGTTTTGGAAATTATGAAGCAAAAAGAATTATTTAATAGACTTTACGATCATTATTTATACCTCTCGCACCTCTTTATGCTGTTGTCTGGAATACGTTTAAGAGTCAGCTCAAATGTTAATTACTCAATGCGAGGCTCCACAATTCCTTCCTTCTCGGTCCTCCTCAATCAGAAATAATTATTCTCTCTATTGCACTCCCACAGCATTTTGTTCTTGCCGCTATTACAATACCGATAACATTATATTTAGGGGTTTGCGTGTGTATCCATCTTCTGACAGATTCAGTAGTTCCTTGAGTGAAAAATGCTTTAACACTTTGTGATTTCTCTGTACCTATGGCAATAGTAGGGATATAGCAGGTTCCCAGTAAATGTTTAAATTGATTAATTGCCTCTACCCTCAGCCTCTTCTTGAACCATACTCCTCCTTACTCTCTTTATTCTATTGACTTTTATTTAGCTCCTCCTCAGAAGAGAGGATGTCCTGCTACAAGACCTTTGCACACTGGTTTCCTTTGCCTGAAATAATATTCTTTCTTTCTCTTTTACCTGATTGACACCTACTCATCATAAGGCTCTCACTTCAGAAATTTCCTCTGGAAGGAAGGTTTCCTCTACCCCCTCATCCGTTGATTCTCTTTTTTTCTTTTTGTAAACATCTTTATTGGGTATAATTGCTTTACAATGGTGTGTTAGTTTCTGCTTTATAACAAAGTGAATCAGTTATACATATACATATGTTCCCATATCTCTTCCCTCTTGCATGTCCCTCCCTCCCACCCTCCCTATCCCATCCCTCTAGGTGGTCACAAACCACAGAGCTGATCTCCCTGTGTTATGCGGCTGCTTCCCACTAGCTACTTTATGTTTGGTAGTGTATATATGTCCATGCCACTCTCTCACTTTATCACAGCTTACCCTTCCCCCTCCCCATATCCTCAAGTCCATTCTCTAGTAGGTCTGTGTCTTTATTCCCGTCTTACCCCTAGGTTCTTCAAGACCTTTTTCTTTTTTTTATCTTAGATTCCATATATATGTGTTAACATATGGTATTTGTTTTTCTGTTTCTGACTTACTTCACTCTGTATGACAGACTCTAGGTCCATCCACCTCACTAAAAATAATTCGATTTCATTTCCTTTTATGGCTGAGTAATATTCCATTGTATATATGTAGCACACCTTCTTTATTCATTCATCTGTTGATTGACACCTAGGTTGCTTCCATGTCCTGGCTATTGTAAATAGAGCTGTAATGAACATTTTGGAACATGACTGTTTTTGAATTATGGTTTTCTCAGGGAATATGCCCAGTAGTGGGATTGCTGGGTCGTATGGTAATTCTATTTTTAGTTTTTGAAGGAACCTCCATACTGTTCTCCATAGTGGCTGTAACAGTTTACATTTCCACCAACAGTGCAAGAGTGTTCCCTTTTCTCCACACACTCTCCAGCATTTATTGTTTGTAGATTTTTTGATGATGGCCATTCTGACCAGTGTGAGATGATACCTCATTGTAGTTTTGATTTGAATTCCTCTAATGATTAATGGTGTTGAGCATTCTTTCATGTATTTGCTGACAATCTGTATATCTTCTTTGGAGAAATGTCTATTTAGGTCTCCTGTCCATTTTTGGATTGGGTTGTTTGTTTTTTTGTTATTGAGCTGCATGAGCAGCTTGTAAATTTTAGAAATTAATCCTTTGTCGGTTGCTTCATTTGCAAATATTTTCTCACATTCTGAGGGTCCTCTTTTGGTCTTGTTTATGGTTTCCTTTGCTGTGCAAAAACTTTGAAGTTTCATTAGGTCCCATTTGTTTATTTTTGTTTTTATTTCCATTTCTCTAGGAGGTGGGTCAAAAAGGATCTTGCTGTGATTTATGTCATTGAGTGTTCTGCCTGTGTTTTCCTCTAAGAGTTTGATAGTGTCTGGCCTTACATTTAGGTCTTTAATCCATTTTGAGTTTATTTTTGTGTATGGTGCTAGGGAGTGTTCTAATTTCATTCTTTTACATGTAGCTGTCCAGTTTTCCCAGCACCACTTATTAAAGAGGCTGTCTTTTCTCCACTGTATATTCTTGCCTCCTTTATCAAAGATAAGTTGACCATATGTGCATGGGTTTGTCTCTGGGCTTTCTATTCAGTTCCATTGACCTATATTTCTGTTCTTGTGCCAGTACCATGCTGTCTTGATTACTGTAGCTTTGTAGTATAGTCTGAAGTCAGGGAGCCTGACTCCTCCAGCTCCATTTTTTGTTCTCAAGATTGCTTTGGCTATTCGGGGTCTTTTGTGTTTCTATACAAATTGTGAAATTTTTTGTTCTAGTTCTGTGAAAAATGCCCGTGGTAGTTTGATAGGGATTGCATTGAATCTGTAGATTGCTTTGGGTAGTAGAGTCATTTTCACAATGTTGATTCTTCCAATCCAGGAACATGGTATATCACTCCCATCTATTTGTATCATCTTTAATTTCTTTCATCAGTGTCTTATAATTTTCTGCATACAGGTCTTTTGTCTCCTTAGGTAGGTTTATTCCTAGATATTTTATTCTTTTTGCTGCAATGGTAAATGGGAGTTTTATCTTAATTTCACTTTCAGATTTTTCATCATTAGTGTGTAGGAATGCCAGAAATTTCTGTACACTAATTTTGTATCCTGCTACTTTACCAAATTCATTGATTAGCTCTACTAGTTTTCTGGTAGCATCTTTAGGATTCTCTATATATGGTATCATGTCATCTGCAAACAGTGACAGCTTTACTTCTTCTTTTCTGATTTGGATTCCTTTTATTTCCTTTTACTCTCTGCTTGTTGTGGCTAAAACTTCCAAAACTATGTTGAATAATAGTGGTGAGAGTGGGCAACCTTGCCTTGTTCCTGATCCTAGTGGAAATGGTTTCAGTTTTTCACCATTGAGGACGATGTTGGGTGTGGGTTTGTCATATATGGCCTTTATTATGTTGAGGAAAGTTCCCTCTATGCCTAGTTTCTGTAGGGTTTTTACCATAAATGGCTGTTGAATTTTGTCGAAAGATTTCTCTGCATCTATTGAGATGATCATATGTTTCTTCTCCTTCAGTTTGTTAATATGGTGTAACACATTGACTGATTTGCATATATTGAAGAATCCTTGCATTCCTGGAATTCCCCACTTGATCATGGTGTATGATCCTCTTAATGTGCTGCTGGATTCTGTTTGCTAGTATTTTGTTGAGGGTTTTTGCATCTATTTTCATCAGTGATTTTGGCCTGTAGAATAGAAAAAAAGGGGACTGAGAAAATATTTGAAGAGATTATAGTTGAAAACTTCCTTAATATGGGAAAAAAAATAGTTAATCAAGTCCAGGAAGCTCAGAGAGTCCCATACAGGATAAATCCAAGGAAAAACACGCCAAGACACATATTAATCAAACTACCAACAATTAAATATAAAGAAAACATATTAAAAGCAGCAAGAGAAAACAGCAAATAACACACAAGGGAATCACCATAAGGTTAACAGCTGATCCTTCAGCAGAAACTCTACAAGCCAGAAGGGAGTGGCAGGACATATTTAAAGTGATGAAAGGGAAAAACCTACAACCAAGATTACTCTACCCAGCAAGGATCTCATTCAGATTTGATGGAGAAATTAAAACCTTTACAGACAAGCAAAAGCTGAGAGAGTTCAGCACCATGAAACTAGCTTTACAACAAATGCTAAATGAACTTCTCTAGGCAAGAAACACAAGAGAAGGCAAAGACCTACAATAACAAACCCAAAACAATTAAGAATACGGCAATAGGAACATACATATCGATAATTTCCTTAAATGTAAATGGATTAAATGCTCCCACCAAAAGACACAGACTGGCTGAATGGATACAAAAACAGGACCCGTATATATGCTGTCTACCGGAGACCCACTTCAGACCTAGGGACACATACAGACTGAAAGTGAGGGGATGGAAAAAGGTATTCCATGCAAATGGAAATCAAAAGAAAGCTGGAGTAGCAATACTCATATCAGACAAAATAGACTTTAAAATAAAGACTATTACAAGAGACAAAAAAGACACTACATAATGATAAAGGGATCGATCCAAGAAGAAGATATAACAATTGTAAATATTTATGCACCCATCATAGGAGCACCTCAATACATAAGGAAAATAGTAACAGCCATAAAAGGGGAAATCGACAGTAGCACATTCATAGTAGGGGACTTTAACGCCCCACTTTCACCAATGGACAGGTCACCCAAAATGAAAATAAATAAGGAAACACAAGCTTTAAATGATACATTAAACAAGATGGACTTAGTTGATATTTATAGGACATTCCATCCAAAAACAACAGAATACACATTTTTCTCAAGTGCTCATGGAACATTCTCCAGGTCAGATCATATCTTGGGTCACAAATCAAGCCTTGGTAAGTTTAAGAAAATTGAAAGCGTGTCAAATGTCTTTTCCGACCACAACGCTATGAGACTAGATATCAATTACAGGAAAAGATCTGTAAAAAATACAAACACATGGAGGCTAAACAATACGCTACTTAATAACCAAGATATCACTGGAGAAATCAAAGAGGAAATAAAAAAATACCTAGAAACAAATGACAATGAAAACATGACGACCCAAAACCTATAGGATGCAGAAAAAGCAGTTCCAAGAGGGAAGTTTATAGCAATACAATCCTACCTCAAGAAACAGGAAACATCTCAAATAAACAACCTAACCTTGCACCTAAAGCAAGTAGAGAAAGAAGAACAAAATAACCCATAGTTAGCAGAAGGAAAGAAATCATAAATATCAGATCAGAAATAAATGAGAAAGAAATGAAGGAAACGATAGCAAAGATCAATAAAACTAAAAGCTGGTTCTTTGACAAGATAAACAAAATTGATAAACCATTAGCCAGACTCATCAAGAAAAAAAGAGAGAAGACTCAAATCAACAGAATTAGAAATGAAAAAGGAGAAGTGACAACTGACACTGCAGAAATACAAAGGATCATGAGAGATTACTACAAGCAACTATATGCCAATAAATTGGACAACCTGGAAGAAATGGACAAATTCTTAGTAAAGCACAACCTTCTGAGACTGAACCAGGAAGAAATAGAAAATATGAACAGACCAATCACAAGCACTGAAATTGAAACTGTGATTAAAAATCTTCCAACAAAAAAAGCCCAGGACCAGATGGCTTCACAGGCGAATTCTATCAAACATTTAGAGAAGAGCTAACACCTATCCTTCTCAAACTCTTCCAAAATATAGCAGAGGGAGGAAGACTCCCAAACTCATTCTACGAGGCCACCATCACCCTGATACAAAAACCAGACAAAGTTGTCACAAAGAAAGAAAACTACAGGCCGTTCATTTTCTTTATGAGACACTCCCATTGTCTAATATTCTTAGTCCTTTACACAGTTGTGATTTTATATTATCTGTGCAACTATATAACTCATGTCTGCCTCCCCCAATATGTATGGAAGGGCTTTGAAAGCTGTAACCACACCTGCTTTGGTTCACTGTGGTTATCTCTAGTGCTGAAAAAAATCAGGCTTAATTGTTAATTATAATTAAATTGAATATTTGCTCATGATTACATTTTTTGTATTTATTTTTATTGAGATATAATCGACATATAGCACTGTGTAAGTTTAAGGTATAAATTGTATTAGTTTGATACATTTCTATATTGCAATATGATTACCACCTTGGCGTTAGCTAGCACCTCTATCACATGTGTCATTTCTTTTCTTGTGGTGGGAACAATTAAGATCTAGTCTCTTAGCCACTTTGAAATTTATAACACTATTTTTGTTATAATGACTATGCTGTGCATTAGATCTCCAGGACTTATTTATCTACTGGTTGCCTGTTTGTACCTTTAAAAAACAGCTCTCCACTTCGTCCCAGCTTCCCCTTCCACACCCCCTCCACCTCGTGTCCTCAAATCCATTCTCTACGTCTGCGTCTTTATTTCTGTCCTGCCACAGGGTTCATCAGAACCATTTGTTTTTTAGATTCCATATATAGCTGTTAGCATAAGGTATTTGTTTTTCTCTTTCTGACTTACTTCACCCTGTATGACAGTCTCTAGTTCTATCCACATCTCTACAAATGACCCAATTTTGTTCCTTTTTATGGCGGAGTAATATTCCACTGTATGTATGTGCCACATCTTCTTTATCCATTCATCTGTTGATGGACATTTAGGTTGTTTCCATGTCCTTCCTATTGTAAATAGTGCTGCAGTCAACATTGTGGTACATGTGTCTTTTTGAATTGTAGTTTTTTCAGGGTAAGTGAGGCAGTAGCATTGACATATATACACTACCAAATGTAAAATAGATAGCTAGTGGGAAGCAGCTGCATAGCACAGGGAGATCAGCTCGCTGCTTTGTGACCACCTAGAGGGGTGGGATAGGGAGGGTGGGAGGGAGGCTCAAGAGTGAGGGGTTATGGGGATATATGTATACATATAGCTAATTCACTCTGTTATACAGCAGAAACTAACATAGCATTGTAAAGTAATTATACTTCAATAAAGATGTAAAAAAAAATACATCAAGGTACTATGGACCTACTGTGTGTCATCCCTAGCATTAGGTAAAAAGATACAAACAGAAATATTCATGGTCCTTGTTCTGATATTTTAAATGCTTATTAGCATTTAATCAGCATTTAAAATATGCATGATCCACCATAAGGCTTTTCACTGAGCTTGTGAAAGTGTCCAGATCTGGGCTGTCTAGTATGGTAACCACATCACACTGGATTTCAAACATCTCTTAAGACAGAGAGGTTGTAAACTATCTTGTCAAGAACTTTTCAGAACTGATTACAGCTTTAAATGGCAATATTTGTGATATTAAAATAATGGACGCAGAAAAAAAATCTCTCCAATCCCCACACAGCACCCCCCCCACCCGGCCCCTGGTAACCACCATTCTACTCTCTGTTTTTACAGATTTGGCTTTTTTAGAGTCCACATCTTAGTGATATCAAGCAGTATTTGTCTTTTTCTCTCTGACTTGTCTCACTTAGCATAATGCCCTCAAGATTCATCCCATGATCACATTTTTAAATGTTCCACAAAAATAATTCTACAAGAAGAGTTATCGTCAGAGAATTTTTATCTTGTTGAAAAAAAGAGCACATTTTGACTAAATTTATTTGAAAAGAACAATATTCATTTGAATAGTTAGTTTATTGAAGGATGAAAAAATAAACCATCTATCTATCTATCCATCTATCCATCTATATGTATCTATCTTCAAGACACTCTGGTATGTTTTGCCGTGGGATTTTCACAGGCTCCTTTCAGTCAGTAAACATACAATCAACCATAAGCATGTGTGTGTTCTATAGCAAAAAGAACACAGACTTTGGAGTCAGGTTTGGTTTCAAATAGCTTGGCTATTTCCAAGCTATGAGATATTGATGATGTAGCCTCTAAGAATTTCAGTTTACTCATCTGTAAAATGGGAATAACAAAAACTGTTTTGAAGCACAGTTACAGAGATTAACATACCCTTACTTTTAAATTATCCTTGTTAATCCTTGCTAACCAAGGCAAGTACCTGCTATATGCTAGGAAAGCAAAAATAAATAAGATACTGTCCTGGAACCCAAGTAATCTTATGACGGAGGTCAATACATAAACCAGTGATGATGAAGAGGGCTAACAATGCTGTAAATGGTAACTGCAGTGGGAGGTAACAGTGAGAGGAACAGGGTAAGTCAGGAGCATACGTGGTGCTGGCAGTGGGGCGCCAGGATCAATTGTCTCTTACAGTAGAGGCATATTGGTTAATACATGCCCTAGCACACTGGCTGAGCCACTAGCTGTGTGATTTGTTTAATCTCTGCATGCCTCAGTTTTGTCCTCTGTAGTAATAGTAGCAGCAAGAACTTGCAAAGCACTTACTATGTGCCAGGCATTCTTCTAAATGCTTTATGTGTCTTAACTCCTTTAATGCTTATAAACAACCTCATTTTATAGAAAAGGAACAGAGGAAAAAGTTAAGTAACAAATATCTTGCTCAAAGGCACAGAAATAATAAAAATGGCAAAGCTGAGATTCAAATTCTGGCATCTGGCACCAGAGTTCCATGCTTATCGTAACTGTGTAAAGTGCAATTAATAATAACTACATGTTCAGCACTTTACATATTGTCTGGCACATAGGAAGCATTTGATATGTTTTAGCTTTTATTACTATTAGATAATTCTGGTTAATGGAAATATTCATTTACTTCAAAGTGATTTTTTAAATTTAGTTAATTCTCAGGGAAATATTTAAAAATCTTGTTTCTCTAGTTTTTACCAATAGATGTAGGCAGATCACTAATCATGGGCAGTGTTTTTGCCTTTCAAGAGCACTCTTGTGGAAAAGTATAATGATTCAGGGTAGCATTTTTATTTATCTGAGAATTGTCATATACCTGGGAAGAAATACTAAATGTAAAGAAAATCCATTAATATTTTTAAATTTAGCATCACATTTCATTTCACTGAATGTAGCAAATAATTTCATTATTGATGACTCACATTATAAAATTAAGTAGGTAAAGCATTGCAGTGCTGTAAAAAATTAAAAAGCAATTCCAGGGAAAAATTGAAATCTATTTACTTAAAGTCACAGTAGAGCAAACTTTCTATGACTTCACAATTTAACATTTTAAATTGTCAAAAATTTTCTAAGGTAAACATTACAGGTAAAAATCTACTTATCTAAAGAAAATAATTACAACATTAGCATTTAGTATGAGATGATAATGTGCTATCCTTTTGTGTCATTTATTCATTTTAAAACAAGTTTGACTAAGGAATTAACCTTGAACAACAAATAACTCTGAACATGTTTAAATATGTTACAGTGTTTAAAAGGTTTTTAGAGCAATTAAGGGCATGAACTGATTAAATATTAGTATCTGGATGAATAACTTATTAGATGACTCTACTGTGAGAGCTAATGCATGCCTTTATTGGAGAAAATACTCCCCTGGCAACAAGTATTTATTTGTCTCTAATGTCTCTAGTTTGTTATTGTAGAAGTGTTTATCACAGTAACTTTATATCTTTCATTTACAAAATGATGCTGTTATCTGCTCTCAAGGCAGGGAGACAGCTGCACTTTCTAACTCATACTTCTGAAACATAATGATTAGTGATAGTTTTCTGTGATTTCTTGGGTTTTTACCATCTCCACTCTGAAAATAGAGATGGTATGAAGAACTTACAATCTTTTCCAAATAAAAATATACATGGTCAATGGATCTTTTAGATATGACCTTACTATTTAAGTAATCTCCAAACCTCATTAATTTAACTTATTAGGAAGAGCTCAACCTTAAATTCTATTGAGTCTCCTTCCAACGAAGATGTTCATTGAGCATCTACACTCTTACTCAGATAATATGCTAATGTTTTATGGCCATTATCTCTTATAACCTTCATAATAAGGAAACATCATCAATCAGAGTAACTAAGTTGGTCAAAGTCCTAGAACAAGTAGATGCAGAGCTAAGACTGGAACCCAAATCTGTCTGACTTAACTGCGGTCTCCCAGCTCTTTGGGGTTCTGTACCCAATTTCAATGTTGAGGGGGTGGATTTCCCCCTGCACTACCAAGAAATTCTCAGACACTAGCAGGGTGTCCAAGAATTCAACTCAATTCTGACACTACCTATCCAAACATAGAATCAGATTCCACAGGTAAAACGCTCAGTCCCACGAGACCGCCTTTCACTGTAGACATCAGTGGCAAGTCCAGGCTGTTACCTGTGCTTCTGACCCAAATAACTATAAATCAGAAGTTCCCACAATGCCCTCCTTGGGTTTGCTTAATTTTCAAGAGTGGTTTACAAACTCAGGAAACCTGTTTACTCATTAGACTTCCAATTTATTATAAAGGATACTGAAGGATACAAATCAACAGCCAGATTAAGAGAGATAAATAGGGTGAGGTTTCAAACAAAGGAGCTTCTGTCCACAGGAAGTTTGGGGCCTGGCATGGTGGCTAATGGAAGTGTTCTGATTCCTCAGCCTGGAAACTCTCCAAACTCCTCCTTTTGGTTTTTATGGAGGTTTCATTTTATAGGCATGATTGATAAATTCACTGGCCATTGGTAATTGATTCAACTTCTATCCCCGTTGCCCTCCCTGGAAATCAGGGGTTGGGACTGAAAGTTCTACCCCTCTATTCAAGGTTGGCGCCCCTGGCAACCAGCTTCCATCCTTAGGAGCTTTCCAAAATTCACCTCATTAACATAAAACCAGTTGCGGTGGGAAAGGCTTGTTATGAATAGCAAGACACCCAGTTCACTTTTATGGCTCTAAAATATTTTCAAGAACTGGGAATAGGATACAAAATATTATAACAAAAGTTGCTCCCATGGCTCTTATTGCTCAGGAAATTCCAAGGGTATGGGGAGCTATGAGCCAGGAACTATGGAGGAAGACCAACTATATATTTCTCAGCTTGGTCATCTGAATGATCAAATGTATATTTATTATAAGTCACAGTATTGCACCAGCAACTTCCCAGTGGCTTTCTTGGTCCCTCAGGTACTGCCAAGCTTGAGAGGAAAGAACATGAAAGGTGTTTGAGCTGGGATGACTTGGGTTCTCAGCATGTTCCAGAGAACCTTTTCTTTTATATATTTTGTAGTTCTCTCTAATGTCTTATTTGTCAAAAGAGTTCTACAACTAAAAACCACTTGCCATAGACTGAATGTTTGCATTCCCCCCCCCCAAATTCTTGTGTAGAAACAGAATCCCTAATATGATGGTACTAGAAGGTGGGCATTTGGGGAGGTGATTAGGTCATAAGGGCAGAACCTTCATAAATGGAATTAACCCCCTTATAAAAATGCTGAAGAAAACTCCTTTACCCCTTCACCATGTGAGGTAAAGTCAGAAGACAGCTGTCAATGAGGACAGGGATCTCAGCAAACGCCTAATCTGCCAGCACCATGATCTCAGACTTCCCAGCCTCCAGAATGTGAGAAATAAATGCTTATTTTTTCCAAGCCACCTAATTATTGACATTTTTGTCATAGCAGCCCAAATGGACTGACATCACTGTATACATGCTGCCTTTTAATTTATATCCCTTTGAATAGATACAAGTTCCCTTCAGTGACTTTGTTTACTACCATCACCACGTTTCCCCACCAATAATGATTTTGTATTTTATAAGTAAACCAATGGTTTAATGAAGGTACAGTGGTTATTAGTGGGAATTTTAGGGTCTCTGGCAGGACTGGGGTGTTATTTTGTCCAAACCAGAGCTTTACCTTTTTATCAAACCAACAGTTGTTGAATTTTCAATCTTGTTTTTCCACTTCTGGGGCCAATTGTTGGGCTTTACTAGCCAGTTTTTCTAAGTTATCATTTGGGGAAATATCCCTTTGGACCATGATAGAGATTTGACTGCTGTAGTTTTCTTTAAGTGTAGCATTCCTTGCAGAAATGTCAGCAAGGTGATTACCTTAGCTTCCAGAGAGTCACGTTTAGAATGTCCTGGAATCACATTTTTAAAAAATTTTATTTATTTATTTATTTTTATACAGCAGGTACTTATTATTTACCTATTTTATACATGTTAGTGCACATATGTCAATCGCAATTTCCCAATTCATCATCCCCCCCACTGTACCCCCTTGGTGTCCATACGTTTGTTCTCTACATTTGTATCTCTAATTCTGCCTTGCAAATCGGTTCATCTGTAGCATTTTTTAGATTCCACATTTATGCGTTAATACATGGTACTTGTTTTTCTCTTTCTGACTTACTTCACTCTGTATGACAGTCTCTAAATCCATCCACGTCTCTACAAACGACCAGTTTCATTCCTTTTTATGGCTGAGTAATATTCCATTGTATATATGTACCACTTCTTCTTTAACCATTCATCTGTAGATGGGCATTTAGGTTGCTTCCATGACTGGGCCATTATAAATACTTCTGCAGTGAACATTGGGGTGCATGTGTCTTTTTGAATTATAGTTTTCTCTGGGTATATGCCCAGTAGTGGAATTGCTGGGTCATATGGTAATTCTATTTCTAGCTTTTTAAGGAACTTCCATACTGTTCTCCATAGGGGCTGTATCAATTTACATTCCTACCAACAGTGCAAGAGGGTTCCCTTTTCTCCACACCCTCTCCCATTTGTTGTTTGTAGATTTTCTGATGATGCCCATTCTGACTGGTGTGAGGTGATACCTCATTGTAGTTTTGATTTGTATTTCTCTAATGATTAGTGATGTTGAGCAGCTTCTCATTTGCCTCTTGGCCATCTGTATGTCTTCTTTGGTGAAATATCTATTTAGGTCTTCTGCCCAATTTTTGATTGGGCTGTTTGTTTTTTACTATTGAGCTGCATGAGCTGTTTACATATTTTGGAGATTAATCCTTTGTCACTTGATTCTTTTGCAAATATTTTCTCCCATTCTGAGGGTTGTCTTTTCATCTTGTTTATGGTTTCCTTTGCTGTGCAAAAGCTTTGAAGTTTCATTAGGTTCCATTTGTTTATTTTTGTTTTTATTTCCATTTCTCTAGGAGGTGGGTCAGAAAGGATCTTGCTGTGATTTATGTCATAGAGTGTTCTGCCTATGTGTTCCTCTAAGAGTTTGATAGTTTCTGGCCTTACATTTAGGTCTTTAATCCATTTTAAGCTTATTTTTGTGTATGGTGTTAGGGAGTGATCTAATCTCATACTTTTACATGTACCTGTCCAGTTTTCCCAGCACCACTTATTAAAGAGGCTGTCCTTTCTCCACTCTACATTCCTGCCACCTTTATCAAAAATAAGGTGTCCATATGTGCGTGGGTTTTTCTCTGGGCTTTATATCCTGTTGCATTGATCTATCTTTCTGTTTTTGTGCCAGTACCATACTGTCTTGATTACTGTAGCTTTGTAGTATAGTCTGAAGTCAGGGAGCCTAATTCCTCCAGCTCCATTTTTCGTTCTCAAGATTGCTTTGGCTATTCGGGGTCTTTTGTGTTTCCATACAAATTGTGAAATTTTTTGTTCTAGTTCTGTGAAAAATGCCCGTGGTAGTTTGATAGGGATTGCATTGAATCTATAGATTGCTTTGGGTAGTAGAGTCTTTTTCACAGTGTTGATTCTTCCAATTCAAGAACATGGTATATCTCTCAATCTATTTGTATCATCTTTAATTTCTTTCATCAGTGTCTTATAATTTTCTGCATACAGGTCTTTTGTCTCCTTAGGTAGGTTTATTCCTAGATATTTTATTCTTTTTGTTGCAATGCTAAATGGGAGAGTTTTCTTGATTTCACCTTCAGATTTTTCATCATTAGTATATAGGAATCCTAGAGAGTTCTGTGCATTAATTTTGTATCCTGCTACTTTACCAAATTCATTGATTAGCTCTACTAGTTTCCTGGTAGCATCTTACGGTTCTCTATGTATAGTATCATGTCATCTGCAAACAGTGACAGCTTTACTTCTTCTTTTCCGATTTGGATTCCTTTTATTTCCTTTTCTTCTCTGATTGCTGTGGCTAAAACTTCCAAAACTATGTTGAATAATAGTGGTGAGAGTGGGCAACCTTGTCTTGTTCCTGATCTTAGTGGAAATGGTTTCAGTTTTTCACCATTGAGGATGATGTTGGCTGTGGGCTTGTCATATATGGCCTTTATTATGTTGAGGAAAGTTCCCTCTATGCCTACTTTCTTGAGGGTTTTTATCATAAATGGGTGTTGAATTTTGTCAAAAGCTGTCTCTTCATCTATTGAGATGATCGTATGGCTTTTCTCCTTTAATTTGTTAATATGGTTTATCACATTGATAGATTTGCATATATTGAAGAATCCTTGCATTCCTGGAATAAACCCCACTTGATCATGATGTATGATCCTTTTAATGTGCTGTTGGATTGTGTTTGCTAGTATTTTGTTGAGGATTTTTGCATCTATGTTCATCAGTGATATTGGCCTGTAGTTTTTTTTCTTTGTGACATCCTTGTCTAGTTTTGGTATCAAGGTGATGGTGGCCTTGTAGAAGGTATTTGGGAGTGTTCCTACCTCTGCTATATTTTGGAGGAGTTTGAGAAAGATAGGTGTGATCTCTTCTCTTAATGTTTGATAGAATTCGCCTGTGAAGCCACCTGGTCCTGGGCTTTTTTTGTTGGAAGATTTCTAATCACAGTTTCAATTTCAGTGCTTGTGACTGGCTATTCATATTTTCTATTTCTTCCTGATTCAGTCTTGGCAGGTTTTGCATTTCTAAGAATTTGTCCATTTCTTCCAGATTGTCCATTTTATTGGCATAGAGTTGCTTGTAGTAATCTGTCATGATCTTTTGTATTTCTGCAGTGAGTTGTTACTTGTCCTTTTTCATTTCTAATTCTATTGATTTGAGTCTTCTCCCTTTTTTTCTTGATGAGTCTGGCTAATGGTTTATCTATTTTGTTTATCTTCTCAAAGAACCAGCTTTTAGTTTTATTGATCTTTGCTATTGTTTCCTTCATTTCTTTTTCATTTATTTCTGATCCGATTATTATGATTTCTTTCCTTCTGCTAGCTTTGGGGTTTTTTTGTTCTTCTTTCTCTAATTGCTTGAGGTGCAAGGTTAGGTTGTTTACTTGAGATGTTTCCTGCTTCTTAAGGTGGGCTTGTATTGCTATAAACTTCCCTCTTAGAACTGCTTTTGCTGCATCCCATAGGTTTTGGGTCATTTTGTCTCCATTATCATTTGTTTCTAGGTATTTTTTTATTTCCTCTTTGATTTCTTCAGTGATCACTTCGTTATTAAGTAGTGTATTGTTTAGCCTCCAGGTGTTGGTATGTTTTACAGACCTTTTCCTGTAATTGATATCTAGTCTCATGGCGTTTTGGTCAGAAAAGATACTTGATACAATTTCAATTTTCTTATATTTACCAAGGCTTGATTTGTGACCCAAGATATGATCTATCCTGGAGAATGTTCCATGAGCACTTGAGAAAAATGTGTATTCTGTTGTTTTTGGATGGAGTGTCCTATAAATATCAATTAAGTCCACCTTGTTTAATGTATCATTTAAAGCTTGTGTTTCCTTATTTATTTTCATTTTGGATGATCTGTGCATTGGTGAAAGTGGGGTGTTAAAATCCCCTCCTATGAATGTGTTACTGTCGATTTCCCCTTTTATGGCTGTTAGTATTTGCCTTATGTATTGAGGTGCTCCTATGTTGGGTGCATAAATATTTACAACTGTTATATCTTCTTCTTGGATCGATCCCTTGATCATTATGTAGTGTCCTTCTTTGTCTCTTCTAATAGCCTTTATTTTAAAGTCTATTTTGTCTGATACGAGAATTGCTACTCCAGCTTTCTTTTGGTGTCCATTTGCATGGAATATCTTTTTCCATCCCCTTACTTTCAGTCTGTATGTGTCTCTAGGTCTGAAGTGGGTCTCTTGTAGACAGCATATATAAGGGTTTTGTTTTTGTATCCATTCAACCAATCTGTTTCTTTTGGTGGGAGCATTTAGGCCATTTACATTTAAGGTAATTATTGATATGTATGTTCCTATTCCCATTTTCTAAATTGTTTTGGGTTCGTTATTATAGGTCTTTTCCTTCTCTTGTGTTTCTTGTCTAGAGAAGTTCCTTTAGCACTTGTTGTAAATCTGGTTTGGTGGTGCTGAACTCTCTCAGCTTTTGCTTGTCTGTAAAGGTTTTAATTTCTCCATCAAAACTGAATGAGATCCTTGTTGGGTAGAGTAATGTTGGTTGCAGGTTTTTCTCCTTCATCACTTTCAGTTTGTCCTGCCACTCCCTTCTGGCTTGCAGAGTTTCTGCTGAAAGATCAGCTGTTAACCTTATGGGGATTCCCTTGTGTGTTTGTTGTTTTTCCCTTGCTGCTTTTAATATGCTTTCTTTGTATTTAATTTTTGATAGTTTGATTAATATGTGTCTTGGCATATTTCTCCTTGGATTTATCCTGTATGAGACTCTCTGTGCTTCCTGGACTTGATTAACTATTTCCTTTCCCATATTAGGGAAGGTTTCAACTATAATCTCTTCAAATATTTTCTCAGTCCCTTTCTTTTTCTCTTCTTCTTCTGGAAGCCCTATAATTCGAATGTTGGTGCATTTAATGTTGTCCCAGAGGTCTCTGAGACTGTCCTGATTTCTTTTCATTCTTTTTTCTTTATTCTGCTCTGCAGTAGTTATTTCCACTATTTTATCTTCCAGTTCACTTATCCGTTCTTCTGCCTCAGTTATTCTGCTATTGATCCCATCTAGAGTACTTTTAATTTCATTTATTGTGTTGTTCATCGTTGCTTGTTTCATCTTTATTTCTTCTAGGTCCTTGTTAAATGTTTCTTGCATTTTGTCTATTCTATTTCCAAGATTTTGGATCATCCTTACTATCATTATTCTGAATTCTTTTTCAGGTAGACTGCCTATTATCTCTTCATTTGTTAGGTCTGGTGCATTTTTATCTTGCTCCTTCATCTGCTGTGTGTTTTTCTGTCTTCTCATTTTGCTTATCTTACTGTGTTTGGGGTCTCCTTTTTGCAGGCTGCCGGTTCGTAGTTCCCATTGTTTTTGATGTCCGTCTCCAGTGGCTGAGGTTAGTTCAGTGGGTTGCGTAGGCTTCCTGGTGGAGGGGCCTAGTGCCTGTGTTGTGGTGGATGAGGCTGGATCTTGTCTCTCTAGTGGGCAGGTCCATGTCTGGTGGTGTGTTTTGGGGTGTCTGTGGACTTCTTATGATTTTAGGCGGCCTCTCTGCTAATGGATGGGGTCGTGTTCCTGTTTTGCTAGTTGTTTGGCATAGGTTGTCCAGCACTGTGGCTTGCTGGTCATTGAGTGAAGCTGGGTGCTCTTGTTAAGATGGAGGTCTCTGGGAGATTTTCGCCATTTGATATTATGCGGAGCTGGGAGGTCTCTTGTGGACCAGTGTCCTGAGGTTGGCTCTCCCACCTCAGAGGCAGAGCCCTGACTCCTGGCTGGAGCACCAAGAGCCTTTCATCCACACGGCTCAGAATAAAAGGGAGAAAAAGTAGAGAGAATTAGTAGAAGTATGAAGAAAGAAAGAAAGAAAGAAAGAAAGAAAGAAAGAAAGAAAGAAAGAAAGAAAGAAAGAAAGAAGGTAAAGTATAATAAAGTTATTAAAATTAATTATTAAGAAAAAAATTGAAAAAAAAAACAATGGACGGCTAGAACCCTAGGACAAATGGTGGAAGCAAAGCTATACAGACAAGATCTCACACAGAAGCATACACATACACATTCACAAAAAGAGGAAAAGGGGAAAAAAATCATAGATCTTGCTCTCGAAGCCCACCTCCTCAATTTGGGATGATTCGTTGTCTATTCTTGTAATCCACAGATGCAGGGTATATCAAGTTGATTGTGGAGCTTTAATCCGCTGTTTCTGAAACTGCTGGGAGAGATTTCCCTTTCTCTTTTCTGTTCTCACAGCTCCCAGGGGCTCAGCTTTGGATTTGGCCCCGCCTGTGCGTGTAGGTCGCTGGAGAGCGTCTGTTTTTTGCTCAGACAGGACGGGGTTAAAGGAGCCGCTGATTCGGGGGCTCTGGCTCACTCAGGCCAGGGGGAGGGAGGGTCACGGAGGGCGGGGCGGGCCTGCGGCGGCAGAGGCCAGCGTGACGTTGCACCAGCCTGAGGCCCGCCGTGCGTTCTCCCGGGGAAGTTGTCCCTGAATTCCGGGAACCTGGCAGTGGCGGGCTGCACAGGCTCCACGGAAGAGGGGTGTGGATAGTGACCTGTGCTCGCACACAGGCCTCTTGGTGGCGGCAGCAGCAGCCTTAGCGTCTCCCGCCTGTCTCTGGGGTTCGCGCTTTTAGCCGCGGCTCGCGCCCGTCTCTGGAGTTCCTTTAAGCAGCGTTCTTAAACCCTTCTCCTCGCGCACCAGGAAACAAAGAGGTAAGAAAAGGTCTCTTGCCTCTTCGGCAGGTGCAGACTTTTCCCCGGACTCCCTCCCGGCCAGCCGTGGTGCACTAACCCCTTCAGGCTATGTTCAAGCCGCCAACCCCAGTCCTCTCCCTGTGCTCCGACCGAAACCCGAGCCTTAGCTCGCAGCCCCGCCCGCCCCGGCGGTTGAGCAGACAAGCCTCTCGGGCTGGTGAGTGCCGGTCGGCCCTGATCCTCTGTGCGGGAATCTCCCCGCTTTGCCCTCCGCACCCCTGTTGCTGTGCTCTCCTCCGCGGCACCAAAGCTCTCCCTTCTGCCTCCCGCAGTCTTTGCCCGCGAAGGGGCTTCCTAGTGTGTGAAAACCTTTCCTCCTTCACAGCTCCCTCCCACTGGTGCAGGTGCCGTCCCTATTCTTTTGTCTCTGTTTATTCTTTTTTCTTTTGCCCTACCCAGGTACGTGGGGAGTTTCTTGCCTTTTGGGAGGTCTGAGGTCTTCTGCCAGCATTCAGTAGATGTTCTGTAGGAGTTGTTCCACGTGTAGATGTATTTCTGGTGTATCTGTGGGGAGGAAGGTGATCTCTGCGTCTGACTTTTCCGCCATCTTCCCAGCACCTCCCATAGGTTTTGGATCATCATGTTTTCATTGTCATTTGTCTCTAGGTATTTTTTGATTTCTTCTCTGATTTCTTCAGTAATCTCTTGGTTATTTAGTAATGTATTGTTTAGCCTCCATGTGTTTGTGATTTTTATGTTTTTTTCCCTGTAATTGATCTCTGATCTCATAGCATAGTGGTCAGAAAAGATGTTTGATGTGATTTCAATTTTTTTAAATTTACTGAGGCTTGATGTGTGACCCAAGATGTGATCTATCCTGGAGAACATTCTGCGTGCACTTGAGAAGAAAGGGTAATCTGCTGTTTTGGGATGGTATGTCCTATAAATATCAATTAAATCTAGCTGGTCTACTGTGTCATTTAAAGTTTGTGTTTCCTTATTAATTTTCTCTCTGGATGATCTGTCCATTGGTGTAAGTGAGGTGTTAAAGTCCCCCACTATTACTGTCGATTTCCTTTTTTATACCTGTTAGCATTTGCCTTATGTATTGAGGTGCTCCTATGTTGGGTGCATAAATATTTACAACTGTTATATCTTCTTCTTAGATGATGCCTTGATCATTATGTGGTGTCCTTCCTTGTCTCTTGTCACATTCTTAATTTTAAAGTCTATTTTATCTGATATGAGTATTGCTACTCCAGCTTCCTTTTGATTTCCATTTGCATGGAATATCTTTTTCCATCCCCTCACTTTCAGTCTGTATGTGTCCCTAGGTCTGAAGTGGGTCTCTTGTAGATAGCATATATACGGGTCTTGTTTTTGTATCCATTCAGCCAGTCTGTGTCATTTGGTTGGAGCATTTAATCCATTTACATTTAAGGTAATTATTGATATGTATGTTCCTATTAGCATTTTCTTAATTGTTTTGGGTTTGTTATTGTAGGTCTTTTCCTTCTCTTGTGTTTCCTGCCTAGACAAGTTCCTTTAGCATTTGTTGTAGATCTGCTTTGGTGATGCTGAATTCTCTTAGCTTTTGCTTGTCTGTAAAGCTTTTGATTTCTCCATCAATTCTGAATGAGATCTTTGCTGAGTAGAGTAATCTTGGTTGTAGGTTCTTCCCTTTCATCACTTTAAATATATCGTGTCACTCCCTTCTGGCTTGTAGAGTTTCTGCTGAGAAATCAGCTGTTAACCTTATGGGAGTTCCCTTGTATGTTATTTGTCGTTTTTCCCTTGTTGCTTTCAATAATTTTTCTTTCTTTTTAATTTTTATCAATTCAGTTACTATGTGTCCAAGTGTGTTTCTACTTAGGTTTATCCTGCCTGAGACTCTCTGCATTTCCTGGACTTGGGTGGCTATTTCCTTTCCCATGTTAGGGAAGTTTTTGGCAATAATCTCTTCAAATATTTTCTCGGGTCCTTTCTCTCTTCTCCTGCTGGGACCCCTATAATGCAAATGTTGGTGTGTTTAATGTTGTCCCAGAGGTCTCTTAGTCTGTCTTCATTTCTTTTCATTCTTTTTTCTTTATTCTGTCCCATGGCAGTGAATTCCACCATTCTGTCTTCCAGGTCACTTATCCATTCTTCTGCCTCAGTTATTCTGCTATTGATTCCTTCTAGTGTATTTTTCATTTCACTTATTGTATTGTTCATCTCTGTTTGTTTGTTCTTTAATTCTTCTAAGTGTTTGTTTTATAATTCTTCTAGACCTTTGTTAATCATTTCTTGCATCTTTTTGATCTTTGCCTCCATTCTTTTTCCGATGTCCTGGATCATCTTCACTGTCATTATTCTGAATTCTTTTTCTGGAAGTTTGCCTATCTCCACTTCATTTAGTTGTTTTTCTGGGATCTTATCTTGTTCCTTCATCTGGTACATAGTCCTCTGCCTTTTCATTTTGTCTATCTTTCTGTGAATGTGGTTTTTGTTCCACATGCTGCAGGATTGTAGTTCTTCTTGCTTCTGCTGTCTGCCCACTGGTGAATGAGGCTATCTAAGAGGCTTGTGCAAGCTTCCTGATGGGAGGGACTCGTGGTGGGTAGAGCTGGGTGTTTCCCTGGTGGGCAGAGCTCAGTAAAACTTTAATATGCTTGTTTGCTGATGGGTGGGGCTGAGTTTCCTCCCTGTTGGTTGTTTGGCCTGAGGCAACCCAGCACTGGAGGCTACAGGCTGTTTGGTGGGGTGAATGGCAGACTCCAGTAAGGCTCATGCCAAGGAGTACGTCCCAGAACTTCGGCTGCCAGTGTCCTTGTCCCCGCAGTGAGCCACAGACACCCCCTGCCTCTGCAGGAGACTCCCAACACTAGCAGGTAGGTCTGGTTTAGTCTTCTATGGGGTCACTGCTCCTTCTCCTCGGTCCTGATGTGCGCACTACTTTGTGTGTGCCCTCCAAGAGTGTAGTTTCTGTTTCCCCCAGTCCTGTCAAAGTTCTGCAGTCAAATCCCACTAGGTTTCAAGGTCTGATTCTCTGGGAATTCCTCCTCCCATTGCTGGACCCCCAGTTTGGGAAGCTTGACATGGGGCTCAGAACCGTCACTCCAGTGGGTGGACTTCTGTGGTATAGTTGTCCTCCAGTTTGTGAGTCACCCATCCAGCAGTTATGGGATTTGATTTTATTGTGATTCCCCCCTCCTACTGTCTCATTGAAGCTTCTCCTTTGTCTCTGGATGTGGGGTATCTTTTTTGGTGATTTCCAGTGTCTTCCTGTTGATGACTAATTGTTCAGCAGTTAGTTATGATTTTAGTGCTCTCACAAGAGGGAATCTAGAATCTTAATAATAGCTAAAGTGGCAGGTAAAATTATTGTATCCAATAATTCCTGAACATAAGGGCCATTTTAAATTTTATTTCCACTGGCAGTAGGGAAGCCACATTGCTTAAACAGCATTCCAAAATCATGAGCTACTCCAAAAGCATATCTACTACCAATATAAATATTAGCAGTCTTGCCCTTGGCTAAATTATAAGCCCATGTAAGAGCATATATTCATCCTTTTGGGCCAAAGTAGCCATAGGTAAATGTGCTGCCTCAACAATATCAAGAGGATTTGCAATAGCATACTCAGCACAATGTTTGCCATTGTCACCTTTTAAATAAGAAGCATCCGTTAAACATAAGAAGTCAGCAATATCCAAAGAATTTCCCTCAGATCATCATGAGGAGTTAGGAGGTGGCCCATCCATGTTAAAGGGTTGTGACAGACTTTGTCAGAGACAGAGGGGAGAACAGTAGCTGGGTTAAGGTTATTACAACATAAAAGAGTTACGAGAGGAGCAGTTAACAAAAGGACTTGCTCAGGAGAGCTTCTACTGCACAAAGTACAAAAGTGGTTAAAGGGAATCCACAATGATTTTCTTGGTGGCCTTAACCAAAAGGTCAATGGCCGTGGTGGCTCTAAGGCAAGGGGGTATCTCCATAACACATGGTCCATGTCTGGCTATAATAAGCTATGGGTCAATGATGGTCCCCATATTTTGGGTGAGTATCCCATGGGTGTTCCCTTCCTTTTCATATACAAAAAGGAAAAAGGGAATCTGATCCTTGGGATGCCCAAGGGAAGATGGGTTCATCAAACTCTCCTTTAAAGCCTTGAAGTTTATGTAGTCTGATTCTTCCCAAAAAATTGGGTCAGAGTTGGTGTTTTGTAGTAAAACATACAGAAGTTTGGCCATTTGGAATCCAATTTTGGTGATAATCAACCAGCCTGAGAAAACCTCACAGTTCGCACTTACTTTTGGCTTTTGGAAAACTTAGGACACCATAAAGACTATCTGGATCAAGATGTAGCACTTGTTCTGATATCAGGTGCTCTAAATAGCAAACCTGGGTTGGGCAAAATGCACTTTTTCTTTGTTGACTATGTGCCTTTAAGACTAAAAGCTTTAGCAAGTGGATGCTGTCTTCCTGTGAGGAGGCTTGAGAAGGAGATCAAAGAAGCAAATAATCAACATATTGCAACAAAGTAGAACCCCTAGGATGATTTTATATCATCCAGATCAGTCTTCAGGATTTATGAGAAATAAGAAGGACTCTCAATAAAATCCTGAGACATTACTGTCCAGGTGAATTGTTTTTCTCTCCAAGTGAAAGTTAAAAGGTATTGGCTAGCTTCATCCTTTGGAATACTAAAGAATACACTGA
Source organism: Pseudorca crassidens (assembly GCF_039906515.1). Taxonomy (NCBI): domain Eukaryota; kingdom Metazoa; phylum Chordata; class Mammalia; order Artiodactyla; family Delphinidae; genus Pseudorca; species Pseudorca crassidens. The sequence continues at coordinate 87,082,916 of NC_090297.1, read as the reverse complement.
ATAAATCAATTATAATAAAGAATTTGCTTCCAGAGGGCATGGATGTTAGTAGTGTATGAAGGTTAGAAGTAATGGTGTCGAGGGATGATAGTGTTGTTTATTGTTCAGAAGTCCCAGACAAAACTTCACCGTTTGCCCTGAGGTTTTCTCATGGGTAAAATGGGAGTGTCACAGGGACTAGTACAAGGGATAATGAGGCAGGAGTGAACAAGATGGTAGAGTAGGAAGCCTCTGCGCTCCCCTCCGCCAATGGGCACACCAAAATTACAACTCTTTACAGGGCAACTATTGATAAGAACAACCTGAATACTAGCAGAAAAGACTTTCCAGAGCTAGAGGTACAAAGAAGGAATCACAATGGGATGGGTAGGAGGGGCAGAGTCATAGTATAGTCAAGACACAACCCGGTTCCTAAGAGGAAGGAAAATCCTAAACCCAACTACTAAATAATGTAAAAATGGAAATTCAGGGAGGCTAAGTGACATGCTCAGGGTTATCTTCCAAGCCAGCAGTGTTGCTGAGCAAACTCCAGGAGCCTCCTACGTCCTTTCCCAGTACTCTAGTTTACAATATGATTCCATGGCTAAGTGCCCAATTATACTCATAGAAAAACACCATAGAAACATCTTTTTGTATTGTATTTCTCTCTTTTGAAGGGAATAGTTTTTGTTATCAGAAGCCTGTCACTTTCTTCTAATAATCGAGTCCCTAATACATTTTCAAGTAGAATTTCTTTTAAAGAAGTCTTGTGCATGGCAGTTTTATTGTTTGGAAGCTCAATTTGTTCCAGAGATAAACCTCTGAGTAAAACAAATGGTATGTTCTGTGCAAAACCTCACAGCTATAGTTTTTCTTCCTGCTTATGTCAAAAGAGATAAAACTAGAGAAATACGCAGGAAGATAACCTAGTTAAGATGCATTGGAAATCTCAACATTCAATGTTATTTACAACTAGCACTGGGATGAAATACACCCAAAAATATATTAAGGAGGAATAATTAAATTGAAGGGTGAGATGGTAGGAAGAGATGAAGAAAGAGAGAAAGAAGAAAGGAAAGAAAGAAAGGAAAAGGGAAAAGAAACTCAGTTTTTACATAACTACATCAAGAGGCTAAGCACCTTGTCCTAGATTAGTATAGTCCATGGGAAGCTTTGAAATTACAGAAGTGAGTATTACTATAGTTCTCACTATTGAGTATCTACTAGGTGCTGAGAGCTTTAAGTGTATTAGCTTTGATCTTCACAACAACATTGCAAGTTAATTATTATTATCTCTACTTTTATATAAGGATACTAAGACTGAAACAGGCCAAGTAACTTTCCCATAGCCCCAGAGCTAACGAGTGTTGGAGATGAGTCAATCCTTTTTCCTGTTTTGTTCCAGAACCCAAGACTTTTTTTCCTTATGCTGTGCAGCCTCTGGAAACTGCCTCAAATGTGAATACATCTGCTAAAATCAGCCACAGGAACTTGTCTTTTGTGTACTACATTAAAATACACAAACCAACTACTCACATCCCGTCTCCAGGAGATGTCTCTTTTCAGGTCGTTTTTGTGTATTCACTACCTCTATCTCTTATGAACATCCCTTACCTGGGCTACCATTAGGAAATATAACACAGAAGCTTAAATTTAACTATCACTTTCAATGCCTGGATGGGGAGCTACTTTCTCTTAGATAAGAAATACATTGCTGTCAGTCATTACCAGGAAAGATAACTGACTCAGGATGGCAGACACCTTGCAAAAGGCCTGGGACACCATAAGAGATAGTCAACCAGGTAGAAAGTGGTGGCAACTTCTAATCCTAATCACTTTCATTCACAGAATATGAAAGTTTCAGAACTGCAAATTCAAAGAACCTTTTGGGGTAGTAAAAATAAGATCACCAACATAAACCGTGGATTGCTGTCCAGAGTGAACTCATATAATTCTGTAAACTGGCATTATATGAGTAAAAAAATATTTCTTTGGCAAAATATTTCTGCCCTGTTACCATAGTCATAATTGCATTTTTTTCTTTCTATCACATGTGTGCTTTTTAAAATGTTGACCTATTTCTGGTACGTATTTTATAAATGGAAAGAAAACTCAAGTTGATGTAATAGTAGCATCTGGTTTTCCAGAATAAATAGTTTATACTTATTAGCTTGATATTTTCCCCTTCTTTTTCTTTTTCATTATTAGTAAGAGAAGTCCTTTAGGGTATGTTTTGATTTTAAATATTAGGTCAATATATTTTGAATCACATTTCTAAAATCAAATTTTCATCCCTGAAGCAAGTTATCTATTCCAATTGCTAAGACAAATTCAGCTGTTTCTGAATTAGAAATAAAAAATATAGAGAGAATTAGGTTTAAATATTTTACTTAATCAAATATTTTCTGTGATAAGATTTAGTAAAAATATTTGTGAAGCCTGTATTTGGTGGTTGTAGTTTTTGTTTCAAGGAACTTTGAAAGCATTGAGTTCAATTTCTTATTTTCACAAGATAAGGAAGAGTTAAATTTCCCAAAATCTACTGTAGTTGAATATATGAGTTAATATGTATCCCTTAGAATTTGTCTAAGTGTTGTTATTTTTCAAACTAAACAGAATGTAGTTTGAGGGAAGAAATGAGGCATAGTGATAAAAAATGATATTTTAGAGACTTCCCTGTCAATGATGTAAGAAAAATAAAATCTTGGTGTATAATTACAGACACACACACACACAAGCACACTTATACACACTCCTGATTTCGAAAAAAATGAAAATCAACTCAATTGCCTCTGAAATTGACCAACAAAAAAAAATTCTCAGTGATTAAAAATAATAAGAAAGAAAGTAAGGATATTTGACCACCTAAGCTAGGGATGTTCAAAGAATTTTTCTGTCTTTTAATATATTCACCAGGTTATTATTATTTTTATTTTAAAATCTTTATTGGAGAATAATTGCTTTACAGTGTGTGTTAGTTTCTGCTTTATAACAAAGTGAATCAGCTATACATATATCCCATATCTCCTTCCTCTTGCATCTCCCTCCCTCCCACCCTCCCTATCCCACCCCTCTAGGTGGTCACAAAGCACCGAGCTGATCTCCCTCTGCTATGCGGCTGCTTCCCACTAGCTATCTATTTTACATTTGGTAGTGTATATACGTCCATGCCACTCTCTCACTTTGTCCCAGCTTACCCGTCCCCCTCCCCGTGTCTTTAAGTCCATTCTCTATGTCTGCATCTTTATTCCTGTCCTGCCCCTAGGTTCTTCAGAACCTTTTTTTTTTTTATATTCCATACATATATGTTAGCATACAGTGTTTGTTTTTCTCTTTCTGACTTACTTCACTCTGTATGACAGTCTCTAGGTCCATCCACCTCACTACAAATGACTCAATTTCATTTCTTTTTATGGCTGAGTAATATTCCATTGTATATATGTGCCACATCTTCTTTATTCATTCATCTGTCGATGGACACTTAGGTTGCTTCCATGTCTTGGCTATTGTAAATAGAGCTGCAATGAACATTGTGATACATGACTCTTTTTGAATTATGGTTTTCTCAGGGTATATGCCCAGTAGTGGGACTGCTGGGTCATATGGTAGTTCTTTTTTTAGTTTTTTAAGGAACTTCCATACTGTTCTCCATAGTGGCTGTATCAATTTACATTCCCACCAACAGTGCAAGAGGGTTCCCTTTTCTCCACACCCTCTCCAGCATTTATTGTTTGTAGATTTTTTGATGATGGCCATTCTGACTGGTGTGAGGTGATACCTCATTGTAGTTTTGATTTGCATTTCTCTAATTATTAGTGATGTTGAGCATCCTTTCATGTGTTTGTTGGCAATCTGTATATCTTCTTTGGAGAAATGTGGAGGGAAAATAGAAATGTCTAGTTTATATTTTAAAATAAATCCTGCATTGTGTATTTTTTACATATATACTCATTTAGCAAGAAAATACCTCAGCATAAACTTTGAAATATAAAGAACTCAAATGTCAATTCTATTATGAAAACACAGAAAATTTTAAATTTGTATGTGAGAATATTTTTTGTTTGAAAAACCTCAAGGTTTTTCATTCTTTTTGTGTATGTGGAATTAATCATTATATTATGAGAACTGGACCAGTTTTATTGACTTTATCTGATAAATTCCATTGATATTAGTAAGATTTTATCAGGAAAAAGTTTTAATAATGCTATTTTAAAATATGAATAAACAATAGAAATTCAATAATAATTGTTATATCCACTTTTATTGGAACCAACTAGACTCCAGAAGTTTAACAAACATTATTTTTCTTTAGTCTTTACAGAAATTCCCCAAGGTAGGTATTAACCTTATTTTACAAATGAGAAGAGTAAACATGCTGAAGCTAAGTAACTAGCCAAGTCACGCAATTTGTGAATCAACCCCAAGATTGATTTCAAAGCCTGTGCTTTTGCCACTAAACTGTCTTTCCTGTAAACAAAATGCTTATTTTCTGCCACTGCCAACACTTTTAGTGTCAATTTTAGGTTACATTGCATCTGCTTATAGTCTCTTCTCTACTTAGATCAGTCAAGAGAGCCTAGGATTTGCTGTGGTAACAATTTTAACTCTGAAATGTCCATGACTTTATATAACCGAGATTTATTTCTCAATCACCTGCATGCACTGTTGGGTTGGTGGCATGAGCTATGCTCCACGGGTCACTAAAGGTCCCAGGGTGATGGAGGCTCTTCTATGTGTAATCTCACATGCCACATAAGATGGAGAGAGGGACTAGAGCACGGCACAGACTTCTCGGTGCCTTAACCTGGAATGACACAGATCACTTCTGCTCACATCTCATTGGCCAGGACTAGTCCTAGGACCCCACCTAACTGCAAGGTTTTGGGGAAGTCCAGCTTTTCTTTTGTAGGGAAAACAAAAAAACTCTTTATTGGTGAACACTAGTAATGTCAACTGTAACCTTCTTATTATATGCTAATTTCATTAGCATTAAGGACTCTTTTAGGTATTCATTAATATAATGAAAAAAAGAATTCCTTCCAAATTATTAAGGAAAAGCATATAGACAATATGGCAAATGATAGAATATGAAAGGAGCAGTAAGGAAGCAAGCGCAAAAGCCAAAAAATAAGCAAAAAGAATAGAATACATGAGGAAATAAAGCAAACATAATTGTGTAAAAATATTGATTAAAAAGTAACATCAAGCCAGAATTAAATATTTTTTAAAAACTAGTTCAACTTAAAAAAAAAAAAAAAGAAGAAGGCAGCTACAATCCATGCTGTGTGAATGAGTCACACCTAAATCTAGTTAAAGGATGAGTAATTCTGTATGACTCAAATACAGACAAAAAGATAGAGGGGGATGAAATCAAAGATGTACACAGAGTAGCATACATTATCTTAGATAGGTTCACTACAAAATATGAAAGAAGTAAAATCAGTTAAACATCTAACCCAAGTAACTAGGAAAGATTACCAAAATATATATGAGGGAAACGGAATGATTTGATAAAAATATTAAGGAATTTTGGAATAACAGGGAAAGAAAGTAGAATCAATCACAAATTCCCCAGATGTGGTTTATGGAAATGGCAGCAGCAGCAACTGCAAGAGTGAGAATGAATTTGATAATCCAAGTAAAGAAAAAGCAAAACCCACACATACTCCCAATTCATAACAAGAAAATTAAGTCATGAAACATATCAGGAAAATTAAAGAGAATTAGGAAATCGTACTTCTCCCAACTAAGTAACAATATCTGAAGTCCAGGATGAAATGGTATTGTTGGTAAAATTTAAATTGTGTAATTTGACCCAAGAAGAGAATATATCTAGAGTCTAATAACTGTAAAATAAATTGAGAAAGTTGTCAAGAGATACCTTTGAACAATATTTCAAATGCAGGTAATTTCAGCATGAAATCTTTTAAAACACCAATAGAAATAGAGACATTCTGTTATTTAAACTGTGCCTAATCTCAGAAAAAGAAGGAAATCTTTCCAACTATTCTGTGTATTGAAAATTACACATACATTGGAATCTGACAAAGATAACATAGAGTTTAAAAAAAACAAATTTGCCTATGAATATTAGTGCAGAAATATGACGAACTCTCCAAATTGCTAATACAATATAATAACATTTAAAATTTTTGCTCCTGATAAGAAAAAAAAAAAGTGGAATTATCCTTAGAATGAAGGAATAGTTCAACATCAGGAATCTATTGATATGATTAGTTGTATTAAGAAGTATAATATGCATAAACACAGATAATCTACAAGTTTTATTAAAAGATATAAAAGAAGATTTGAATAAACACAGATATCTTCTATTCTTCATTTGGGCTACTTAAATCTGAAAGAATTAAGATGTTGGGCTACAGCATCTGAAAGATGTTGACTCCACTAAATTAATGTAAACATTCAATGCAATCCCACCAAGATGTTTGGAACTTTATTAAACAATTCTAAAGTTCATCTGGAAGAACAATCATGGGGAAATTTTGAAACATTACAGTAATATACTATGTGGTAATAAGGCCGTGTAATACTGTCCCCAAATGGGCAAAGCAATAGAAAGGACCAGAAGCAATAGATAAAACAAAGTCTATATGGCATAATTTTATCATAAAGTATATGCTAAAAATAGCATTTCAAATCAATGACAAATAGATTATTCAGTAAATAGCACTGAGATAGTTAGCCTAATAGAACACAGAGTCTATAATAGCATATACCCAAAGCCTATTGATTTGCCTTCCTGGGTTTCTTTCCAGTTCTTCTTCTTCTCCCTTATTTACTGCCAGTATGTAAGTGAAGCCATCACCACCTCTCTCCTGAGCTGTTATGATAGTCTTCTGACTACTCTCCCGAATTCCAGCTTCTGTATTAGTTTATATTTAAATAAACATCAAAATGAACTAAGAGTTTAAAAAGGTGGACCTTCAAAGTAAGAAGTTTATATTAGTAGGAATTTTTAGGAAAGTTTCCTGAGACATGTTAGTCATTCCTTAATTTTGTTTATGAATATATTATAAGGGCAATATTTTAACAATATCTCATTGATTACATGATTTCAGACTTAGAATGAAAATTTGGAATGTGATATAGAAAAGCTTCTGTGTTAAAATACAGTCACCTCTTTATTATTCTCTGAGTTCACAATCAGAAATAGCTTTACTGTGAATAATATAAATAGTAGATGATACAGGGGCATTTACCTTGGTTTGGAATAAATTATATGATATTCTGGGAAGTAGGGGTTTGTTTTTGGTGATAATCACCTTTTACATAGGTTCAAATTAAAATGTATAACATTTTCTGGGAAACGAATTAGACCTTGGAACTCACAAAGTATGGTCCTCTGACCAGCTGTATCATCATTTCCTGGAGACTTGTGGGACAGGCAGAATCCCAAGCAACACCTCAGATCTACTAAATCAGAACTTGAATTTTAGCAAAATTTTCATACATTCTTGAGAACATTAATATTTAAGAAGTAAATATTAATTTAACCTAAAATTAATTTAATGTAAGAGTATTTTCTGGGATAATCCCAGCTCAATCTGTGATTTGAAATTTTTGTTCCACAGCACATAAAATCACAGGGGATACTTAACTTGGTCGTCTATCTGTCTACATCTTTTCTTCTCTACCCCTTTGCCAAATGTAGGAATTAATAATTATCACAGGAAAGGAGAATTGACAGAGAAAAGTTCCCCTCTTTTTCTTTTTCTATCATACCAAGCTTTATCAAGCATCTGCTGTAATCACCCAAAATACAAATGACTATATCACGGGAAGCAGTATATTTTTCTTCTTTCTAGAAGAAACTATATTTTGCTTTTAATCATTTCAAGCTATATTTCATTGCTAACTCTGGACTATGTTTTTCTATTGCCAAGGGCACTATTTAAAAAAAAATTTATAACGCAAAGCATTGTGCAAACATGAAAATATTGGAACAGTTTGTTTCAGTATGTTTATGTTACTCTCTATTATATCTGTAATTTCTATTGGCAACTATTTTCACAGTTTATAAATGACCTTGAAAGTAGTGTAAATTTGAATCATATGTCCCAAATTCTGAGAATGTGTCTCTAAATATGTCTATTTTGTATATATATATATCTTTTCTTTTTCTCTCTCTCTCCCAGAGGAGACATTTTTATCATCTCGTTTTATCCCTTCAGTCAAAGTAAACTTGGACAATAATTATGGGTGTGCTTTTTGAAGGATAAGCATTTTCTAATCTTTCTACTCTTGTCACAGCAGGAAATTGCTTATTGGTATCATGTATTTCTTTTAAAAGCAGATGATCTATTCAATAAGATAAATCGCGGCCATATGTTGGTAGCCTGAAAAAAATGCCATAAGCAGAAAATATATTGTGAAAATAAAGTGCTTACAAAATTGTCCAGGCTGTCATTATTTTATGGGTTTAGTAGAAGGTAAACATAAGATGCATATATGTTGTTATTCTGGATCTTGAAGTGCACAATAATTTTACTTCTTACAACAATATCTCTTTTCAACTACTGGAGAGTTTTCTCAGTGTGTTTTCTTAGACTATGAAAGAGGGAAGATTATCTTTTTGTTCCAAAGAGATACCTTAGATTGAATAATTCCTGGAAAGGAGGCATAGGACCTTTATGGAGTGCGGGAGGGAGCTAGTGTTACAGGTCCCCAGTCACAGCGTGGGGTCCCCGGGTGAGTCCAGGGTAGGAAATGGCATCACACACACGCAGTCAATGCTTTGAGGCCACATGGACAACGGGACCGTCCCACAGTTACACTCTACCCGCATTTACTCATTCATTCTTTCAGCACCTGTGTATTGAGCACCTGCACAATTCTAGGTGCTGTTCTAGGCATTCACGACAAAGCACAGAGCAAGAAAAAATTGTCCTCAAGAAGCTGTCATTCTAGTGGAAGAATACAAACACAAATAAATTGACAGTCACAAAATATATGGAATATTAGATAATGAGTATTATGGGACAAAAAGTAAAGCAGGAAAGGAGTATGGGCAGTATTAGGAGGGGTCTCTCTAAATATGGCGGTCTGTTGCACTTCAAAAATCGGTTTGACACTGAGTCTCAGAGTTCCTCTCTATTTTGTTATAGAATGCTGACAAAATGAGAGACACAGAGACCTGTGTTTCAAGACTAACTTCTTTTTCAATTTTTTGTTCATTTATCCTTCATTCAGCTTTTTAAATATATATATATATATATATATATATTCTTGATTGTGTAATGATTCTCTTCACAACCCATTTAGAGTTTACTATCTTTCTTAGTGTAAAATCCAAAATTCTTACCACGGCCTACAAGATCACTACCTGATCTGGTCTGTCCCTCCCTGTCTGGCATCATCACCTACCATTCTCCTTGTTCTCTCAGTTCCAGCCACCATGGCCTCTCTGCTACTCCTCAGACACACGAACGCTTATCTGAGGGCTTTTGCAGGGCTGCTCCCTTTACCTTGGCAGTTCATCCTCCAGGTATCTAAATGCCTTGTTTTCTTAGTGTTGGTCTATAAAAATTAACAAAAAAAATTCTCAAATAAAAATAGAGAAACCTCAATTGCAATAGAGTCGAGAGGCCAGAAGGGGGAGCTCTCATACCTTACAACGATAGCAGAGCCCAAGAGCGAGAAGGAAGACTTCCTCTTTTGCCTGGCAAGAGCTCACCCAATAAGAGACTGTCACAACTCAGCCAATGAAAAGTCACTGTACTCTGAACTCTCAATTCTTACAATGGACTCCTCATTTACTGTACCTCTCCCAACTTCCTTTTCCCCTCTGGAAAATAGTTCTCCTCTCCTTGTCATGTAGGATTTGCTCATGGTTCACCATGGCTGCAGACCCCAAATTGCAGTTCTTTCCTGATCCCAAATAAACCCAGTGTTGCTGGAAAAATAAATGGCAATCTATTTGTTTAAGGTCAACAGGTCTTTCTTCAATACGACATCTTCAGAGAAGTCTTCCTTAAACCCCCTAACTAAAAAAAGCACCCCAATCCCCATCAATCTGTCCTCTTGATGAACCTCAACTTTATTAATAAATAGAGACTGAGTATTTTCATCCTTAGATTGGATGGTCCATGTAGGACCTCTCAGTGTAGGTGACACTTAGGCTGAGAATCAAATGACAAAGCTAGATTCAGTCATGTGAAAATTAGGAGGAATGTCTTCTAGGCAAATTGATGTAAAAAGTCTAAAGCGTGAGAAGTTTGAATTACTAAAAACATTAATGTGGCTGGAGCAAGGAGGATGAAGGGGAACAAGTTTTTAGATGAAGTTATGTGATATTGTGTTTTATAAGAATGACCAAAATATATTTCTCATATGTATTTGTTCTCTATCCATGGTTCCTGGTTCATACCTCCCCAAACCCTTGGAATTTCCTGAGTGATAAGAGCAACGTGAGCATCTTTTGTTAGAATATTTGGTCTTGTCCTCAGTTCCTGAAATCTGTCTCAGAGCCATAAATGTAAAATGGGTGTCTTGTTACTCATAACAAGCCCCTGTTCACCACAACTGGGTTTAAGTTAATGAGGTGAATTTTGGAAAGCACCTAAGGAGCGGGGCTGGTTGCCAGGGGAACAAACCTAGAATAGCGGTGTGGAACTTTCGGTCCCAACCCCTGATTTCCTGCGGTGGGGAGGGGCTGGAGGCTGAATCGATTGCCAATGGCCAATGATTTAATCAACCATGCCTATGTAATGAAGTCTCCATAAAAACCCAAAGGACTGGGTTCGGGGAGCTTCTGGGTTGGTAAAAACATGGAGGTGCTGGGAAAATGGTCCTCCTGGAGAGGACATTGAAGCTCCATGGCCTTTCCCCATACCTTGCCCTATGCATCTCTTCCATCTGATTGTTCCTGAGTTGTATCTTTTTTAAATAAACTGGTGATCTAATAAGTAAATTGTTTCTCTGAGTTGTGTAAGAACCACTCTAGCAAATTAACTGAACCCAAGGTAGGGGTCTTGGGAACCTCTGATTTATAGCCAGTTGGTCAGAAGTACAAGTAACAATCCGGACTTGCAACTGGCATCTGAAATTGGGGGCAGTCTTGTAGGACTGAACCCTTAACCTGTGGAATTGATGCATCTCCAGATAGTGTCAGAATTCAGTTGAATTTAGTTAAATTCTTGGACACCCTACTGGCGTTCTGTGGGAAACACCTCCTCCCCCCCACACACACACTGAGGGTCCAGGAACCCAATTTAGGTTAGAAACATGGGCAAGAACCAAATCAAGTGAGAATTCTGGTTTACAGTAAAGAGTTTAGGTGTTTTGTACATCTGATGGGAAGACATCATAGAATTTTAAGCAGGATAGTAGTATTTTAAAAAGATTACTTTGGTCACCATGTAGTGCCTTTTACAGAGATGACTTAAAACTGTAATGATTATTATCAACGAACACTCCTGAGTACCATGAAGACCTTTGAGGGCCCTAATCTAATCTGTGTCATCAGGTAAAATTTCTGTTCTCAAGTGTCAGTTGAAGGAAGAGAATCTGAATAAAGAGCAGGAAGAGAAGATGGGTTTGGGGTGGAGAGAAGGTCATTGCATGCAGAGAAATGTGTATGCAGCCCCTGAACTGGTGGAAGCTTGGTGCACTTGAGGATTGAGAGAAAGCCATCATAATTGGAGGGCAGAGATGCCTCACTAGAGGAGGAGAGTCAGGTAAAAGTCAGCCTAACAGGGGCTTATAAGCCATGTTAAGAGCACTGGAAAATCAATGAAGAATTTTAAACAGGGAATTTCATGATCAGATTCTCATGTCTTTAAGGTGCTTATGTATAAGTCATTATGTATGGCTCTTATGTATACAGTAGGTTTAGGTGAGTGAGAATAGGGCAGTTTGGGTGGGTGTTGGAGGTTCTTATATTGCCAGACCCTATGGCCCTGTCTTATATGGATATTTTATATACACTAGGAGGCCAGAGGATAGAATGGAGTGGAATGCTTATGGTGGGGATGTAGAGAAGTACATAAGTTCAAGATTACAGATGTATTTGATAGATAGATGGATAGATCATTTTAAATAATCCAGACTTGGTGGTACATTACACGAGAGCTTGAAAAGATGGGAACATCAAAGAGGACTGCTAGGCCCCTGGCTTGTGCAATCAGAGGTTGACGATACCCTTCACTAAGATAGGGCATTTAGTCATATCACGTTGGTTTCAATATGATATGTTGTCCTAGTCAGTTGTAAAGTGACCTTGTAAAGTCAAATAAAGGCTTAAAGACCATACTATATTAGAGGTATTACCTCATTTTTGAGGACTATACGTTTTAGATACAGTTTTTGCATTTAAGCCAGGAATATTCTCTATAAACTGAAACTCTTTTAAATACTGGTTGATTTTACATACTTATATGATATGTTTAGCAAGTTAATCTTGTAAATTTTTCTCACAAAGACATATTTAGCAATACATTCTTACCATGAAAATCTTCTTCCTAGCTAATAATTATGATTGATGAAGACTAATTCTGTTTGCCTCAGTTCTAGTCTTCTGTTTTCCCACTCTGTAAGTCATTTTTGTCCCTTGGAGAGCAAAGGGGGAATTTTATTCAATGGGTGGCACACATTTCCAGGTTTCTTACATTAATCTCTAGATAATGAAAATTTAAGAATGCCAAGATTGTTTCTTCCATCTCACTTTTTCACATTATTTCCTGATAGCAAGTCTTTTTTTTTTGAAAAGTAAAATTAACATAACACAAGACTAACCATTTTAAAGTGTAAAATTCAGTGGCATTTAGTATATTCACAATGTTGTGCAAACATCACCTCTATCAAGTTCAAAATCATTTCATCACCCCAAAAGAAATCCCCATAGGGATTAAGCAGTTACCCCCTGTTTCTTCTTCCTCCCAGCCTCTGGCATCCACTAATCTGCTTTCTTTCAATAACATGTTATTATTATTTTCTTAATTTACAAAGAAAAAATACACTAATCTGCTTTCTTTCAATAACATGTTATTATTATTTTCTTAATTTACAAAGAAAAAATATTTATTATTATCTGTAAATTGTGCACTACATATCTTTTATATCAGGAAAATATACATTATATATGCGTGTGTATCTATGTGTGTGTGTCTATACACACACACATTTTTCTTTTCAGAGTGTCAATTGTTAAACACTTACAGGCACACCACTGGACATGCAGCTTTTGCTCAGGAATGAGTAAGGAACAAGGAAATCTGACTAGAGAAATTTAGGCAAAATGATCCCTCAGGAGCCTGCATTCTTAGAATGACTTCTACCCTCCCCTCTGCTCTTTTTGTTTTTTTCTAATAATAATAGTAATAATAACCTTTATAATAAAGACAATACAATTCTGAGCACTTAGTATGTGCAAAGCCCTTAGAATTATGACTACTTAATTCAATCCTTACAACTACCTGGAATTTTGGTATTATTATTATTATTTATTTACTTTTTAACATCTTTATTGGAGTATAATTGCTTTACAATGGTGTGTTAGTTTCAGCTTTATAACAAAGTGAATCAGCTATACATATACACATGTCCCCATATCTCCTCCCTCTTGCGTCTCCCTCCCACCCTCCCTATCCCACCCCTCTAGGTGGTCACAAAGCAACTGAGCTGATTTCCCTGTTCTATGCAGAAGCTTCCCTCTAGCTATCTATTTTACATTTGGTAGTGTATATATGTTCATGCCACTCTCTCACTTTGTCCCAGCTTACCCTTCCCCTTCTCCGTCTCCTCAAGCCCATACTCTACATCTGCATCTTTATTCCTGTCATGCCCCTAGGTTCTTCAGAACCATTTTTTTTTTTTTTTTTTAGATTCCATATATATGAGTTCGCATACGGTATTTGTTTTTCTGTTTCTGACTTACTTCACTCTGTATGACAGACTCTAGGTCCATCCACCTCACTACAGATAACTCAGATTTGGTTCTTTTTATGGCCGAGTAATATTCCATTGTATATATGTGCCATGTCTTCTTTATCCATTCATCTGTTGATGGACACTTAGGTTGCTTCCATGTCCTGGCTATTGTAAATAGAGCTGCAATGAACATTGTGGTACATGACACTTTTTGAATTATGGTTTTCTCAGGGTATATGCCCAGTAGTGGGATTGCTGGGTCATATGGTAGCTCTATTTTTAGTTTTTTAAGGAAGCTCCATATTGTTCTCCATAGTGGCTGTATCAATTTACATTCCCACCTACAGTGCAAGAGGGTTCACTTTTCTCCACACCCTCTCCAGCATTTATTGTTTGTAGATTCTTTGATGACGGTCATTCTGACTGGTGTGAAGTGATACCTCATTGCAGTTTTGATTTGCATTTCTCTAATGGTTAGTGATGTTGAGCATCCTTTCATGTGTTTGTTGGCAATCTGTATATCTTCTTTGGAGAAATGTCTATTTAGGCCTTCTGCACATTTTTGGATTGGATTGTTTGTTTATTTTGATATTGAGATTCATGAGCTGCTTGTAAATTTTGGAGATTAATCCTTTGTCAGTTGCTTCATTTGCAAATATTTTCTCGCATTCTGAGGGTTGTCTTTTAATGTTGTTTATTGTTTCCTTTGCTGTGCAAAAGCTTTTGTTTCATCAGGTCCCATTTGTTTATTTTTATTTCTATTTCTCTAGGAGGTGGGTCAAAAAAGGATCTTGCTGTGATTTATGTCATAGAGTGTTCTGCCTATGTTTTCCTCTAAGAGTTTTATAGTGTCTGGCCTTATATTTAGGTCTCTAATCCATTTTGAGTTTATTTTTGTGTATGGTGTTAGCGAGTGTTCTAATTTCATTCTTTTACATATAGCTGTCCAGTTTTCCCAGCACCACTTATTGAAGAGACTGTCCATTCTCCATTGTATATCCTTGCCTCCTTTGTCATAAATTAGCTGACCATAGGTGCATGGGTTTATCTCTGGGCTTTCTATCCTGTTCCATTGAGCTATATGTCTGTTTTTGAGCCAGTACCATAGTGTCTTGATTACTGTAGCTTTGTAGTATAGTCTGAAGTCTGGGAGCCTGATTCCTCCAGCTCGTGTCTTTCTTTCTCAAGATTGCTTTGGCTATTTTGGGTCTTTTGTGTTTCCATACAAATTGTGAAATTTTTGGTTCTAGTTCTGTGAAAAATACCATTGGTAGTTTGAAAGGGATTGCATTGAATCTATAGATTGCTTTGGGTAGTAGAGTCATTTTCACAATATTGATTCTTCCAATCCAAGAACATGGTATATCTCTCCATCTATTTGTATCATTTTTAATTTCTTTCATCAGTGTCTTATAGTTTTCTGCATACAGGTCTTTTGTCTCCTTAGGTAGGTTTATTCCTAGGTATTTTATTCTTTTTGTTTCAGTGGTAAATGGGAGTGTTTCCTTAATTTCCCTTTCAGATTTTTCATCATTAGTGTATAGGAATGCCAGAGATTTCTGTGCATTAATTTTGTATCCTGCTACTTTACCACATTCATTGATTAGCTCTAGTAGTTTTCTGGTAGCATCGTTAGGATTCTCTATGTATAGTATCATGTCATCTGCAAACAGTGACGGCTTTACTTCTTCTCTTCTGATTTGAATTCCTTTTATTTCTTTTTCTTCTCTGATTGCTGTGGCTACAACTTCCAAAACTATGTTGAATAATATTGGTGACAGTGGACCACCTTGTCTTGTTCCTGATCTTAGAGAAAATGGTTTTAGTTTTTCACCATTGAGAGTGATGTTGGCTGTGGGTTAGTCATATATGGCCTTTATTATGTTGAGGTAAGTACCCTCTATGCCTACTTTCTGGAGGGTTATTATCATAAATTTGGTGTTGAATTTTTTCAAAAGCTTTTTCTGCATCTATTGAGATGATCTTATGGTGTTTCCCCTTCAGTTTGTAAATATGGTTTATTACATTGATTGATTTATGTATATTGAAAAATCCTTGCATTCCTGGGATAAACTCCACTTGATCATGCTGTATGATTCTTTTAATGTGCTGTTGGATTCTGTTTGCTAGTATTTTGTTGAGGATTTTTGCATCTGTGTTCATCAGTGATATTGGCCTGTAATTTTCTTTCTTTGTGACAACTTTGTCTGGTTTTGGTTTTCAGGTTGATGGTGGCCTTGTAGAATGTGTTTGGGAGTGTTCCCCCCTCTGCTACATTTTGGAAGAGTTTGAGAAGGATAGGTGTTAGCTCTTCTCTAAATGTTTGATAGATTTCGCCTGTGAAGCCATCTGCTGCTGGGCTTTTGTTTGTTGGAAGATTTTTAATCACAGTCTCAATTTCAGTGCTTGTGATTGGTCTGTTTATATTTTCTGTTTCTTCCTGGTTCAGTCTCAGAACGTTGTGCATTTCTAAGAATTTGTCTGTTTCTTTCAGGTTGCCCATTTTATTGGCATATAGTTGCTTGTAGTAATCTCTCATGATCCTTTGTATTTCTGCAGTGTCAGTTTTTTTAATTGTTCTCATTAACACAACTTTTAAATATAAAAATAGTATGTTTCTTCAGAATATACTTAACATTTCTTAATATGTTAATTTTTGCTATATCAAATGTGAAAACCTCACCAGCATAAAATTAGTGTTAAGATCTAAGCTGAAATTTGTAATTGAATACACAAACTTATCTCCCAATTGTTTTAAATATTCAAATTAATTCAATAAATATTAACTGATACCTTGATATGTTCATGATTGTAAGGATTAAAAATATATATAATATGTGATCCTTCCATTCAGGGAATTAATTTTAGTAAGTTTACTGTGAGTCATCATTCATCAGTATGATCAGTAGATCATGAGGAAAAGGAAAGTTGTAGAAGTTTCCATGATGGAGAAAGAGATTGAGATAGGCCTTTAAAACACAGGGATTCAAATCGATGGCAAAAGAGGAAATACAACTCCAGACAAAGTGAAGAGTATGAGCAAAAATTAATCAGGGAGATGTAGAGACACAGAGATATAAAGAACTTTCCTACAGCATCCTCCAATCACACCCTCCATCTCCAGTTTTTAATCAATGCTTTTCTTTTTCAAGAAAAGTACCTATGGTTAAGTGGGAGAAAAGCGAGTAGGGTCAAGAGTCAGAAAATCAGGGCTTACTTATGGTTATGCTATGTACTGGATTAATATTTGCCAAACTATTAACCCCTATAAACTTCATTGTTCTTATTTGCAAAAGGGATCTTATAATAACACCTGATTTATAAGGCTGCCATTATAGAGCTTTCACCCAGTAGGAAAGTAGAGACAATGAAAAAAATGAACAAATACATATAAATCATGCTGAATGATGATAAGGCCTGTCAGACAAAGGACAGTAAAGGTGGTTTGGCTGGACAGAGCAGTGGACGGAGTGTGCCTTTTTACATGTATTGATCAGAGAGGGCCTCTGATAAAAATGGCATTTGAGCAAAGACTTGAATGAGATGATAGACCAAGCCATGCAGTTTTCTAGGGGAAGAATGTTTCAGGCAAAGGAAGAGCAAATACAAAGATACTGAAGTGGGAGAACACTTGGTGTAATTGAATATTACTGTAAGAAAAACCAGAGTAGCTGAGGTAGAAAGACCAAAGATTGAAAATAGTACAAGAGAGGAAGTTGACCTGAGGATGGGGGGACAGATAAAGGAGGGTCTTATCAGCTGTGGCAAGGATTTTGCATTTTACCATGAAAAATACGAAAAACCATCGGAAGGTTTTGAGAAGTGACTTAAAATGACTTATTTCTATGGAGACTAGATGGCAAGGGGTCATGAGTAGAAGTGAGTAAACCCATTGAAAGGTTAGTGCTAGAGTTTAGGTGAAATACAGTACTGCTCTATAAATTTTACTTGTAAACTGTAATATAAATATTTACTATTATATTTTCTATTTCCTCCGTTCCAACCCAAGAAACTCATCTTAGCTCTGAATACTTCCCCCTCTTTCTTGCTACATCCAAGAAGAAAAGGGGAAGTGAGGGTTGGCTGACAAAATGTAATTCACATTAAAATGAACTTTTATGATCTACTTCTCATAATTATCCAGGCTCTGGTCTGTCTTACTTGATAATGAGGCATAGTTGTTACTGCTTGTAAATAACTGAGGTGTCAGAAATCACAAGGAGGTATTTTGAAATTTGCCTTTTTACTTCACAAATGCAAAGTTTTCTTTACCGTATAGAGGCAAGTAAGAAACATAATTTCTCCTGGCCCAGATTTCTTTTATGCATGCATCTGTAATGAAAAGAACCTTGCTTAGGGAGGGCTGTTACCTCAGAAAACTAGAAAAAAAGCTGGATTAAAGAACATTTTATTACAGACTTTATGAAAACATTACCAGTTTAATAAAAATACAATATAAGCCAATAATTTTAAAGTACCATATTAGTACTTGCACTATATGGTCTTGATACGTTATTGTTGTCGACACGATCATAAGTACATAGTAGCCATAAGCTATTGTGCTGAGGCTGATTAATGTATTCAGATTTCAAAGTATGACAACGCTTTATAAAACTTTGCTCCTTCTTCTTGCCTGTAAATACTTATTTTACTGCTCAGTGTTTTGCAAAAGTGAACAATGAAAGGATTCTTTAGTTGTTTCTCTTTCTACCCTCAACATAAATCTGATTTAGTGCAAAAGCTTTGATCCAGGACTGGCTTAAATGCCACATATACCCAAACTCAGGATCATCTAAAGTCCCTGGTTTAGAGAATGCAGCAGTGAGGAATATTATTTCAGACACAGTTGAAAAAAAAAACCTGCACATAGTTCTGTTGTGACAAAGCAAACAGTCACCTTATTTGCCCTTCATTTTAAAAGAAGGTGGTGATGATTTTAGAAGTGTTATTTTCCATAGCCACTCACCTCTCATTGGCATTCCTCCTGCCACCTCATCTTACAATATTCGCCTCCACCATACAGACATCTATGTTACAGGAACCACACTTCCATAAAAATGGCCATTTCCCAAATTTCAGTAAAATGACTCAGATACTGCCTGGTTTTCTGATTTTGTTGCCAAAATACTCTCATATCTCTACAAATTCCCTTTTGAAAAAAGTTTAGAGCTGCATGTATTCCATTTCTAGCTGTATTTCTTGTCTAGCAGTTTTTTTTTGAATAGACAATTATCGCTCCAGGTGCTCCACAGTATTTTCAGTAAATAAAACTATAGATTATATAAGTATAGATTTGGGTATGGGGGGAGTAAGGTTATATAAATAGGAATCAAGATAGAGTTAGAGATCAGTAGAAGAATCAGTATAGGTGTGCAAATTTCTATTTCTCTATTTCCTGAGAAAAATTACCCTAGAAAATTAATCTGTTTTCCAATAAACGCAGCACCCAAAACTTGACGAAAAACACAACTGAAAATACAGAATATATTTTCCATTCTTTGGAAGGCTTTATGAGTAACAAAGGCCAATGCTATGTTAAATTATCTTCATGTGTATAACTTATGCATGTTATTGGATCTATTTGCTTGTCCTAAAGATTTCTGGGTAGGAAAAAAGTATAGGAGTAGAGTCCAAAGATGTGAGTTTAAGTTTAGTTGTATGACTTTGGTCAGTCATTTAAATTTTTAAGGCTTCTTGGTTTTCTTTTATTTTTAAACATATATAAACTTAATACCTTATATGTATATTATATGATATAATACATATCACACATATTGTACATTATGTATTATTATATACATGTGATATATATATATATATATATATATATATCATAGGATTGATATAAGTATTCAATGTATTACAAATGTAAATGCTGTTGGAAACCAGCATTTATTATTTATTTATTTTTACCTTTTAAGAAAACTAACAAACGACCTCCAGAAAGGAAGAGCAGAATTATCAGAATTTAGGAGAACAGAAATGTTATACAAAGTCTTCTGGATTCAGTTGTGTACTCTGTCTACAATTTATTTTACTTCTATCTAGCATTTTTCACTTGAAGTAAGCTTTCTTAAACTAAGGCTCTTTTTAAAAAAGAGCTCTATACATCGGTTGTGGACGGAAGAGGAAAGGTAAAAGGCAAGCCTCTTGGTGAACTATTGTTCACATTAGCTGCATCTGAAGCTGTGACATAGCTTGATATTTCCAGGTGTCATATATTATTGTTTGACCATTACTTCTTCCCCATACCCAAGACCTCTATGGGGGTAGAGGACAGTACTTCCTTGACCCCCAGATGTTGCCCTAGCCATGGTACTTGTTTTGTCCAATAGGTAAGAGTGAGAGGGTCCAGTTCCAAACTTAGTCCTTAATGGACAACAGCGCTCCCATTGGCATTTCTGGGAGCTTCTGATGTTCAGTATGAGAAGGCTATGCCCAGGTATTCACTGCGCCTCCTGCCTGGGCCCCAGAATGTGACACAGAAAGTACCGCACCTTCCCCAGCCTACCTGCAGATCTGTGAGCAAGACACTAAATGGCTGTTGTTTCATGCTACTGATTTTGAGGGTGTTTGTTAGGTTGCATTATTATGATAAGAGCTAGTTGTCCTTACTACTAAGACTTACTGAGAAAGCTTTTGGAGAATATGAGACCCAAATGTCTCTGCTACTCCTTCTCCCCAATCTAGTCTTTGGAAGAGCCCGCCCGAGGGAAATGCTGTTTCCAGGGCAGGGCACTAGTACCCAGATCATTTATCCAGTGGGGGTGGGAGTGGGGCAAGAGGCAGAGGGAAAAAAGACCAAAGGATCTCAGTTTAGAATTTAAGATAGTTGAAATCCACCACGTTGAGAAAAAAGTACCAGTCAACCCAGTTTAACCTTTGTGGGGAGGAATCAAGGGGTTGAAGCAAGAGGCTATTCATGTTTAGGGACAATCCTTCTTCCTTAACTAGAAAATTAGAGATGAAAGTTACCCCCGACACACACACACACACACACACACACACACACACACACACACACACACACACACCGGACTTAACTGTTAAGCAGGGAAGTCAGCAGCTTATCAGGAAGCCTTGCTTCTAACGGGGTTCAGGATTGCTACCCCAACATATGGCACCTTGGCATATCGAATACTTCAAGCCGAAGAAATTTGAGAAATGGCAGGTGCAGGGAGGATTTTTTTACTTTTTCCTGAAGCAGGTCATAAGATCCTCATGTGAGAGGTGTCCTTCCTATGCCCAGAGGAAAGGAGTATCCTCATCTCCAAAGACGGAGGGATGCAGAGGGGAATCTGAAGGAACAGGACTTGCTCGGTTTTCCCATTTACTGATACCTCTTTTTGTCCTATCCCATTTTTCCACGACTCTCCAATCTTCATCAAAGCTAGCAAAAAAATTCTCAGGTTTCCATAAGAAAAACATCAGAAAACCAACAGACAAAAAATTGAGGGACAAAATACCTGACCAGTCCTCCTCAAAACTTTCAAGGTATCAAAACCCAGGGACGTCTGAGAAATGTCACAGCCCAGAGGAGACTGGGACACAAAAAGGATGTTAGGGGAAAACTAGGGAAATTCTAATAAAGTGGGGACTTTAGTTAATAATAATGTATCCATCTTGGTTCCTTAGTTGGATAAACATGTCATACTAATGTACTAAATTACTAACGTGTTGGAAATAGGGGTACTGGGTCGGGGTCCACGGCACTCTGTACACTCTGTACAGATCTTTGCAACTTTTTTGTAACTCTAAGCTATTCTAAAATTAAGCGAGTACTAAACAGAGATAAGAATGTTAAAAAAAAGTTCTCAGATTTCTTCATTTCCTTATGAAGTCCTTCCTGTTGCGTAAAATTTATGTTAAATAAATTTGTAGACTTTTCTCTTGCTGAGAACTTAGAAGGGTAGAGAGAAAAGATATTTCTCCTCCCTCACACATCCATCTTTATAAAGCCAACATGCTTCAAATTAAAATGCAGACCCTCTCCAGATTCTTCTAGTAGGCAGCAGAGATTTTACCCAGGAAGACTCTGAAATGAGTCATTACTGGATAGTCATTAAACTGAATCCAAGTTAATGCTGTGCTCAAAGCCAAAAGTTTATTCTTTATTTATGTACTACTTCAAATTATGACTATCTTTTTGGTCCAATGTAGCAACGAAATTAAGATATTCCAATAATGACTAAAAACATCCTAGAGAGGCTGAAAAATTTCTGCTATGAACCTGGTCAAATTACCAAATTCCCAGGGAGAAACTTTAAATCTCCTTCTAAGTCCAAAGTTAAAGTCTAAACATGAATCCAAGGCTGATATCAAATTCTCTTGTCTAATGAATAAAATGTTCGAAGAAATAAAAGCCTCGGATCTGTCCTCAAAAATGTCTTATTCTGCTTAGGCTCAGCTGGGAAAGTTTTCCATGTTGGGTGAAATTGCGGTTCCCACAGCAGAAGCATCCTAGGACAGCCCCTTAATGGAATGGATGATTAAGTAACTAAAGAGTTACTGATATTACACTAAAGAAGTCCAAAGATTTTCTAGCTGTGCTAATATATCCTCAAGATTTAAAAGTGAGTGAGTTTCCAGTCCCTGAAGAAGCTCTTCAGGGCAGCATTATGACACAGGATCCCTTTTGTACTCAGCTTTGATCACAGCAGTAGCAGAGTCTCAATGAGATCTGGATAAAGTGAATTGAGTGTGAGTTCTATCTACACACTGTATTTTCAGTCCTTTGCCGTCTGGCTGTGGCTGCTGACTTTTGCCATGGACTTTCTCAGACATACGAAATTATCTCTTAGGAGGGTTTTCTCTTCATCTTTGCGTTTGGTCAAATGGAGAAATCCCCTCTGGATGTTTTTGAAACACGTGTCCCTGAGGGCTGAGAAGGGCCAATACCTCTGCCATATGCCTCACTAGATTATATAAAAGTTAGATTGGGGAAGACTAAAGCCGTGGTTAGAGCTTGCATAATTACAATTTGGGACCAGTCAGGGACCACATGGCAGGATGTGACTCTCGAGCCTCTGGACCAGTCACACTAATCTAAGATTCATCCACGCACAGGGCCATGGATGTAGAATGGGATTTGGAGCAATTTTCTAATGCCACCTCTATAGGCCTAGCACTGGCAGTTACAGCCAAAAATTCACTAGTGAACAGGGACATCGACTGTTTTGTAATTAAAAGTAGCAAATATAATGCTGCCTACCAATGCCTCCAAACTGTTGAATCCCACATCAGCCGCCCCTGTGATGCCAGGCCAAGCTATTGTCAGGAACCTCAGGATCAAGCTGCAGCAGCCAAGGGCCTAAGAGCCCTCCCTGCTTTTTGGTTAAGATCACTTGCCTGCAAGCCCTCCTATAAGAGAAGCTACTCATTTATGGGCAAACCTGATATAACTTCCAGTGAGCCAGCAAGGTCAGAATCCTGCCTGGCTTAGCTGCTTAATGTCTCCCGGCTCAGGGCTATTGGCTTAGATTGAAGCGATTAATAGCCATGGATACACTGGAAAAATATGGTGTGATATACACCAGCGTCACCTGCTTGGGTCAAAACCCCACCTGGTCAGCATTGAGTCAAGCATGAGCAAAGCTTGAAGATCCCCACTCTACCTACACTAGAAGTTTAAATTTTTTTGAGCTAAATGCCAGACCTTTTTGCTCTTTCAGATTGCTGTCCGTGCACCAAAACACTGCTTATTTATGAGACCACAGGTTTTCTACCACTAAACACCAACCACCCCCATCACCCCAAATTTGAAAGCCTCATCCCTCCCGTCACAAGGTCCAACCCAGACAACGGATGCCTGCTGGAGGGACTTAGTAATTACAAGTTTACTGCACGCTTGAGAGTAAACCAGAGACATGCTTCCTACAGACATGCCAATCCCAAGAAGAAAGGAGAGAGAAACAGGCAGAGCTAAACCCTGTTGTTCCCACCAGCCCACTACTGATGGAGAGAAGGCGCTGAGAGGCTAGAGCATCAGGGAACAGTCAGAAGGATGGAGGAGATGTATTACTCATCCTCAGAGTAAGGGTCCAAGGCTATTAACTTTTTTCCAAGCATCTTTTATTTTAAAAACCACCTTCTCCTACTGACTTGAAGTGTCATTTCTTCAATTACTAAATTTACATTTATTCATGGGCCTGCAATTATCCATTCAATCACTACTCTCAAGCTAGTTACATTACAAAAGTGTTAAATAATGTATTTTTAAATATTTAGTAGGGTTATTCTCCTCTCTTGTTCTTTTCCCCACATTGTTTTAATAGATATTAATATGTTAATTTTCCCAGATTAAAAAAATCATTTTGTGGTATTCTTTTTGAGATTACATTATAGATTTGGCATAGAATTCTAATACAATAATCAAACATTTTATACCATTTCCTTATTTGTACTTTTTTCTTCAACTTCTAGGTTTTGAACTCCAAAAGGACAAGGACCACTTATTTTTACTTCTGCATTTCATACAATAGTTTCTACATATGTTAAGTGATAGAAGCAAAGACATTTTCCAAATATATTGGGTATTTTTACATCAATGCCTTTTTCCTTAAAAAAAATTATATCTTTTACTTAGATTCTCTTTCCCCACCTTCTCTGTATGCCATATTCTGTTTATTCTGCCATACTCACCTTAAATGTAACCTCCTCTGGGAAGCCTGCACATATACCTGCCCAGGTAGAGTCTTAGTCTCTCCTCTGTGCTGCTGTATTACTACCTATAGGTCTATGTCCCTCATGACATTTTACTGTATATGTATTTATCTCTCTTCCTAGAAACACCAAGTTAGGCTTCTTAACAGAGGGATATTCTTTGTTTTTTCATCTTGTACATTTCCTGATATATAACCTGGTTTTCAACATGTGTTATAAATGAATAAATGCAATAAATGCAAATTGCTTCTGCTTAATATTTATCACAATGGAAAGTAAATAAATACTTTTTTGTGTAATTCATTACATACTCCATTTAAAAAAAAATTATTGGAGTATAAGTGATTTACAATGTTGTGTTAGTTTCTGCTGTACAGCAAAATGAATCAGTTATACACATACATATATCCACTTTTTTTAGATTCTTTTCCTATATAGGTCATTACAGAGTATTGAGCAGAGTTCCCTGTGCTATACAGCAGGTCCTTATTAGTTATCTATTTTATATATAGCAGTGTGTATATGTGTCTTCCCCATTAGATAGTAAGCTTCATGGTCAGAAACCATGTCAGTCTTGTTTAACACTGTCTCCTTAGGGTGTGGCACAGAATAGCTCATTAATAAGTATCTATTGAATAAATTGATATTATTTCCTATTGTAAGTTAATAATATTATTATTCATATTGTGATGAGACCATAGCGAATGTTCAAATTGAAGTTTTGCATACAGAAATTGTATAGAGAAATACAAAAGATCAATAGACACTTCAGGAAAAGGAATAATATTGTCTTATGACGTTTTCAAGATTTAAATTCCGTATTTTAAAAGGCATGAAAAGACTGTGACCACAGGAGATGTCCTTCAGCGAAGCAATATCTTTATTTTACTCTAAGTCAAAATATGATGAGTAATTTACCCATAAAGCATTTATATGGTGCATATAAATAGGCTGTTAGCAATAGAAACAGCAGCCAACAGGTTTACCCTGTCAACAGCAACTTATTAACATGACAAATAGATAAAATAACATGTAAAATGAGCCACAATCCTGCTTCATTTTCATTTCAATGGTCACTCCAGAAGAAATTTTATTATCATTGCATTTAAGTGTTTCCTTATTGAATATTTACAGTTGTTTTTAATAAAGAAGTGTCTGCAGAGTCATCAAGAATTTTTTTAAATGACAGTGAAATATATCTAGAGTGGCACCCTTTTGAAGGGAAAATAATTCTGAAGATATAGAAATTACAGGCTCTCCATGAACATGACAGAAAAGATAAAGATGCCATTACTGAATAATGGACTCACCATGAGTCATTAGTAAGTCGCTGTTGTTAATATATTATGTATTCTACTTAATATATGATCATATACATTATGCTTGTGTGAATAACTGCAAGCATAGATCTTAATAGTAACCTCGCAGTAAACATTTAATTTAAAATAAATCTTTATAGATCCCATTACGAATCAATTTTAAAGCTTAATTGTACACCCTCTTTGGAAAACTTGGTTAAGATTATTAGTTCTAATAATAGCTAATATTTATTGAGAATTCACTATGCATCAGGCACTGTTCAAAGCAATCTATACATATCGCCTCATTATTTGATCTTTTTAATGACCTATGAAGTAGGTACTGTTATTATTACGATTTGATTGAAAAGGGATCTAAGGCTAACAGTGGTCAATGACAAGGCCTATGTTACCAAAGTCAGCAGTGACAGAGCTGGGACTTGAAATCCAGTTACAAATCCACAGTTTTGTCTGTGCAGTGGATTTTAACCACTGTGCTCTATCCTGTACAGCAAACTGGCAGTATAAAGAACAGATCTGGCTAAAATCTTGGTCAGGAGACTATTACAAATACATTTGAATTTGAATATATTTTGGCATGGCATCACTTTACAGCTCTTTGCATTTCTGCCTTCCTCATTACTCTCTATTGCCTGATTACCCCTCTTGGTGCAGTTAGTTGACCTCTCAGAAGACATTAGATTTTGAGATTCTTGTTTAATCACATCAAAGACATAGAATAGAATAGTAAATATTGAAGTCTGGGGGCAAAAATGAAAAGGTCTAGGATCAATAAGACTAGTTGAAGATCCAGCTAAAGTGTACCTCTAAGGTTCTAAATAACATCTGTGTCTGTGTTGGCATCTTTCTATCAACCTCTCCATTGGAATTGGATTTTAGTGCAGACCTCATTTAGCTTTGACATCAGGTATGTAGCAATGTTTATACGCAGATACTTCCATTTGGGATTACAGAAGATGGAACTGATTTAGAGGACACAGATCTTGCCCACAGGCATTTTATTATCTAGATTAGGAGACATCTGGTAGGAAGTAACTGAATAAAAGCACTCTAATAAGAAATGTGAGTATAATTTGAGATACAGAGATTTATAACAGAAAGAGCCCAGGCTTTGGTGTCAGAATGACCTGAATAAAAATCTCAGAGTTTCTATTTAGTAACTCTCACCTCTGGAAAACACATTAACCATTCAGTTTTACTTTTGGCCTATCTAGGATGAGAGTGGCAGTGCATTCCTCCCTTTCTAGGAAGAGATTTTGGAGCTCTGAAATTAGTTCATTTAACTTTTTTGT
Source organism: Pseudorca crassidens (assembly GCF_039906515.1). NCBI lineage: Eukaryota > Metazoa > Chordata > Mammalia > Artiodactyla > Delphinidae > Pseudorca > Pseudorca crassidens. The sequence continues at coordinate 87,055,777 of NC_090297.1, read as the reverse complement.
ACCTTAACTTTCTGATGGGTATAAAACCCATGATATTTCTACAGTTCACAGGTCTTTTCTTTTGAATTGTCCTTTCAGCTTTTAGGAACATGAAATGACTTTCATTTTTAATATTGTATTTTTCAGTTCTAGAATTGTCATTTGTAGTTTTGCACTGTTAATTTTTTGCTAAAATTTCCTATCTCATTATCCACCTTTTCTGCTAAACATGTTAACATGTTTATAACAGTTATTTTAAAATTCTCGTCTGTTAATTCTAATCTCTGGAATACTTTTGGGTCTGTTTTTATTGACCATCTTTTCTTTTTTAAAATTGAAAAAAAAAAATTTTTGGTCATGCCATGGTAGCATGTGTGATCTTAGTTCCCCAACCAGGGATCGAACCCACACCCCCTGCAGTGGAAGTGCAGAGTCTTAATCACTGGACCACCAGGGAAGTCCCTGACCAGCCTTTCTTTTGAGGATAGGTCATGTTTTTGTGCTTCTTTGCCTGTCTTGTAATTTGTATTCTGGATATTGGTATAAAAGAATAATGGATATTGAAGTAAATGATATTTATTCCCATTAAAGGTCATGATCCTTCCTATAATTTATAGTTGAACTGATTCTAGAAGGGATTGAAGTTTGGTTTAATTTCAGAACACCACTGGTTCCAAATAATTTCAGAGTCCCGTTAGGACTCTCCTTTAAGCAGGACTTGGGATTTAAGCACCAATAAAAATCTTGAGATGTCTCACGGTTTTACAGTCCTGCTTTTTAGGTCATCAGAAAGCTTTCACTGCACTCCAGCCCTACTCCCAGTGTTCATAATTTCAGCGTTCTCTATCTGACCTCTTTCTCTGCTCTTAGCCCTTAGTGAGCTCTGCCATGCACACACTATAGCCTCCATGAACTTTGTGGGATTTCTTTCAGCTCTCCTGCTATTTTCCCAGCCTTTGCCCTGAGTGCTGGTGAAGATCCCATAAAAGAATTAGCAGATGGGTGCAGACTTGTTCTACATCTGGAGGTCCTCAAGATTCTAATCTGCCTTATCAACCTCTGTGAGACCTTTAAAAGTTTCTCCTTACTTTGCAACCTCACCATTTATGTTGGGCATGCATTGTCTCCCACCATGTTTCCAAAGGTGAACACAGCCGGCAACATAGGAGGACAGTGTAAAGCTCTGAAATTTAATTCCATTAACTTTTTTGTGTACCTCACCTCTCTGTGGGGTATTATAAACTCTAATTTTTGCAGTCTATCCATCTTTTCAGTTGGTCCATTGGGAGCAATAATCTCTTGTGATTTTCTACATTCTAACGGAGTGAGGAAATCTTACTTTAACCATTCTCAGTCACTATTTTGTCATCTCTGAAAAGGGAAACCGTGTAGATTTAGGATAGCATGTGAAAATTACTTAGCATGATGCCTGACATTGGTAGGTGCTTGATAAATACTAATGTATCCTTTCTCCATTATGTTGGCTATCAAGGGATGTCCAGTAAAAAAATAAACAGCTGTGTGGGTTTTGCCGGAATAGCATTTGGAAGGGGTTAAGTTTTGAAGACAGAGCACAGATGGGCAGAAAGGAATAAGAAAAGCAAGTCTTTGTATGTCTTGTTTATTTCTTTCAACTAATATTTACAGAATGTTTACTTATTGACTGTGCTTATAAGGATTGTTCTTAAGGAGACTTCTAAACCAAAGGTCATGTGCTCACCTATTAATTTTTTTAACCCTATTAATGTATCCACTACATTCTACAGAAACAAACATGGTTATTTGCACTTAGGGGTTTGTTTAAAAGGGAATGGGAGATGAAGTGGAAGCTGTGGAAACATAATGGATTCTGATAAAAGGAAAACTAAATTAAGGGGCAAACGAAGTACAATGGGTAACAAATTAAAAGAGGAGGAAAACTCTTCCCAATCAAGGACAGCAGACAATGACTGAGAGTGTTTATGTCTCAAGGAAGGAAATTAATTTATAAACAACTCCTTGTTATATATCAGAAAAGAGCTATAGATCATTGCTAGGATTCACACCTGGAAGGATGAATTGGATTACTGGGGGGTGGGGAAAAGATCAAAAAGGGAAGCTGCACTGTCAGTTACATTTAACCTTGCTAGAGTTTTCTCTTGATGGTTTGCATTTACTCAGACCAAAAAGAGTCTTTTTGCTCAAACTGCTTTTCCCTCACCAGGAGAACCAGATGGGTTACCCCAATAGGAAAATGAAGTAAACCTTTACGTATTAAGATTGTTATTGAACAGAATAATTACATTTTGGGGGATGTGAATTTTCATATCTTCCAATTTCATCGTGAATCCATGATTCATAGAAACAATAGAAAGACAGGAAATTAAAGCCAAAAAATCAAAGGAAAGAATAAGAAAAGAGTCTCTTGCACATTTTATTTGGGTCGGTAACAAATTAAAACCTCAGTGAATTGAAATCCTGTGGGAGTGGAAGCAGGAGTGAATTTCTCCATTTGTGATCTTGACCTATCAGCTATTACATGAGGTTTCCCAGATGCTGGCAAAATCGGTCCTTGTTCTCTGGGCTCTCATCATCCCCTCTACAGTTTCCTGCTTAATCTGGGAGAATTTGATTAAAAAAAAAAAAATCTAACAAACCTTAAAGTCTCTATACTGGCCAGACTAAGAACTATACTGTGTCATCGGGCACAGCAGTCATTTTATATCCTTTCTCTCTTCCTTTCCTGTATCTCTGTGGAGGGAAATATTCCATCAGACGTCTGTATCTTTATGCAACTCTCTAAAACTGGGCATTAAGAGCCTCTTGATTATATGATTTTCTTTGCTGAATATCACACTATATATATATATATATATATATATATTTATTTATTTATTACACATATTATTCTTGCCATTCTGTTTATGGCAGTCAGTACTCTAGGAAACAAAAATACTTTCTGAGTGTTTAACTTATAAGTCACTGACCTTGCTATCTATTTCATAACTTACCCTCCTCAGTCTATTTGAAACCAAAACCACAGTACTGTGGGCTACATGCGTCCTAACACTTAGCACATTATATTTTAATTAGGAGATGTGATGGTATAGTAAAAAGTACACAGGCCTTGTTATCAGCATACTAGCTCTAATACTAGTTGTTTGACATTGGGTGAGTTACTCTAAAATTCACTCCCTTTACTTGTGAAATGGGCATAAGAATTAGAAGCTTTTTGTTGTACATTTTCAGCTCTTGTACATTTTCATGCAGTTATTGCCAAGCAGAAGTAGATAACACTAGACTGGCTACTTGAAGATTTTTTTTTCTGTTTTTCTTGATTCAGATTCTTTCCCATATCAATTCATCAATTTCTAAGCCTTTGGGGTCAAACAGAGCATGATAGTTGCACTAATCTTTCAGGATTCATGTGGTATATCCACTGTCTCTCTGATGTACACCTTTCTTATTTCTCAGATTGATTCTGGTTTAAAAACTTCAGAAGCCCCAATCTCTGGAATTTAGCAGGACAAAAGAGCCAATCTCTGTGGCCTGTGAGGCTTGACTGAGAGACATCTGAGAGGACATTCTGCTTTATTTCCCAATTTAGGGTCTTTGGTGGATATTAAATAATCCCTGACGATAGCTGTGACTATTAGAAACCCAAAGGGAAGAAATGGTAAAATTTATCAATTTCCAAATGAACATGTAAAGGAGAACAAAACTCTTGCTACCTAAGGAATATATATTTTTCTTAAACAAAGTTAAGTTGAAGGGAAAACTAAACAAAATAATCACAAATTCAAAAGACCCCAAACTCTACACCTATAGAATTTGGTCTACCATTTCAGTGAAAATGCTGTGAAAATCTGCCCTCTTCCCAGAGAATCTCAGTCTCTCTAGTGAAAATTTACCAATCAGATATCACATCCTGTTCATGCCAATATGGTCTGTCCTATTCAGTCCATCTTTAAATAGCACTTACAAAGGAAATGATAGGTGCTAACTAAGAGAGCAAGAGTTCTTAAAGGAAATCAGGACCCTGAAGAAACACAATTGGGCTTAAACAGCCACTACATCATAAAGTTTCAGTTTCACGAAGGAGAGATACAGTGTTCATAGGGAACGATATTGACAAAGAAACGCTTTAAAACACTCTCCTACTGTCTTAAATTTGGGCCCCTCACTCCTATGTAGTTCTAGTTTTCTAAAGATTTATTTTTTTTGCCTTTGAGAGTATAGATCCCCAACAAGTCAATGGCCTCCTCTGCCTTCCCTAAGTCTTGCATCTTACCACTCCAATAGCAAGGAAAAAGGAATCCAGGACACACACACCAGAGGGAAAAGAAAGAACACTGACCCCCATATCTAAGGTGAGCTGTCCTAGGCTGTCCTCCCCAGGCCTTCTTATACCGGGCAGCTGCAGTGACCCCAGTCCTGCATCACCTCACCAACTGTGAGTTTGAAAAACATCCTGTAAGTAAGCAATGGAAGGAAGTGTAAAGAAAGAGTAATGGTTTGCTAGACTTTCTTCCAAAAAGTAGTAACACTGACCCTACTTCTATACAAGCTCCAGGGAATACCTACATCTTAAAAGGGTTTTGGGGCCTCAAGTTTAATCTATTTCTCCTTTAAAAAAATCTATAATATGTAGTACATCTCCATTTTCTATTCCACATTATCTATTTTATCTCCAATCTTTTTTATTTCTGTATTCCAGAGAAGCATATCAAAATTTCCTCTTAATCAATGAGTTGCCTTCCTGGAGCTTCAGTTCTGCAGTTTATAACCTCAACTGTGAACTTAAGTTGTTCATATTTCATCTTAAGTTTTCTAGTACTTTAAAGTTATTTTAGTCTACTTACATTTACTTAGAAATCATTCGTGAAATTCTCAATTATTTTTCAGCACTGATAGTGGTCCTTGACCAATTCTAATTGTGAGACTAAATAGTTGTGGTAGGTAATTACTTAAAATTTGTTGATGACAAATTGATGTTATTCGTGAAAGTTACATATAATTTTAAGCATTTATGTGGACAAAAAGGGGTATTGTAACTTATGTATCTTGTTGCCTAATATGATGTTTTTACAGTACAAAAATACTAAATGAGATGATAAAGTATCCCAGAATGTAAAGCACAAAGACAAAAGTATAAAAAATATAAAAGAGAGTGATGAGACATGGAAAATCAAATAAAGTCAAACATACATTAAAAAGTATTTCCAGGGAAAGATAGGAGAGACATTAGTCAAAGAAATAATATGAGTTTTTACCAAAGTTAAGGAAAAAATAAGTCCTAAGATTAAGTGTCGAGCAATATAAGTGAAAAAGGCCCACACTTAGGCATACACTCCTAAAGTTTTTCAAACCAGGAATAGAGAGAAGATTCTAAAAGTTTACAAGAAGAGAAAAGAATAAAATTGACTATCTACACAGAAGTGAGAAATGAAATGACACCATGTTTTTCAATAACAAAGGCTGATAAAAGGCAACAGGATATATATACTTCATTGAAAAAGTTTCATAATATTAGAGAAATGAAACTTACACAAGAGTGAGCATAAAATCATAACACTAACTTAGCTAAGCATCAGCTTCAAGACAATGTTTTCAACTGAGTTCCTAATGAACAATTGACTTTACTGTTAATAGGTGAGAAATAAAATTCCGCTCATTTACTTGAGTATACTGGAGAGAATGTAGCCACACAGATAATATATGGACTGTAGCTCAGCCAGATGAACACCCCCTCACCAAGAGCTCAGATCAAAAGGGAAAAGATCAAGAGTTGCTGCATCACAAGACCTATTCTCAGTTAAGTAAAAATCAGAATGTTGGGGCTTCCCTGGTGGCGCAGTGGTTGGGGGGGTCCGCCTGCCGATGCAGGGGACACGGGTTCGTGCCCCGGTCCGGGAGGATCCCACATGCCGCGGAGTGGCTGGGCCCGTGAGCCATGGCCGCTGAGTCTGCGCGTCCGGAGCCTGTACGGGAGAGGCCACAACAGTGAGAGGCCCGCGTACCGCAAAAAAAAAAAAAAAAAAAAAAAAAAAAAAAATCAGAATGTTGGAGGAAAGCAAAGCTTTTCATAGATTTTCTGTATGGAATTCATCACAAATGTGTAAGCAAAATCACAAAAGTTTTAATCGTCCCAAACCAAGGTGACATCCACCATATGATGGTTAGGGATGAGACTGATAGCACATAAGAAGAAGAGAAACAAGAAAGCCAGAGCACCTCCAAGTTTTGAGGATCCCAAGTAATCTGGGTAGAGTTTCCCTTAGAACTCTTGAGTAATTTCATAGATGCCAAATAATTCATGCTTAAGATAATGTGTGATAAACTTATTAGTTCATAGTCTGTATGAATTGAAGAAACCTGGAAGAATATATACCAAAATGCTAATAAGAATTATCTTTAAACTGTAAGATTATGAATTATTTTCACTTTTTTCTTTACATGTATTTATAAAGAGAAGTAAATACTTTTATATTCAGAAAAAATAAAGCAATTTTTTCAATTGATAAAATAGAAATTAGAACCATTCTAATAATGGCAAAACTATGCTATATAAATTCAGGCTGCTATGATTAGTATACTGCTTAAAATAGCTAGAAGAGCTAAAACTTGTCCAGTTTAGCTCAAAAGATAGCTGAAGTGATCAGTAATAACATACAGTGCTTTTTTTTTTTTATCTTTACAAAGTGACGTAGCTAAGTTTATCTTGTAGTTTCTGTTCCTATTGAGAAAAAAAATGCTGTGGCAGCATGTATATACGACCACAGTTCTGAAACGTACAGTAAGATTCTCTGAGTCACTGTAAAGTGCCCATTGTATACTGCTGGACATCACCAACACTATTCCACTTTTTAGGTTGGGCTACTGAATTTATGCAAAGCCTAAAGACATGGCTAGAGTTTCCAACATAGTATTTGCTGAAAACCCAGGTTCACAGATTCTGAATTAAGCTCTGCAAAGAAAAAAAAAAATCCATCTGTTTATTCAGACAGGGATGATTGGTCCCCCAACTTCTTCCATATGTAAATAGAAGTTTCAGAAGGGCACATTTCCCAGATTCCTAAGCACCTAGGTGTGGCCTTTTTATTGTGTTCTAGTCAATACTGAATTGATATGCACATTTCCTCTGTGGGAGAGGACACCTCCTTCTACTCCTTTCCTCCTTCCTGTTTCCTAGAAAGCAGACATAGTGGAAATGAGCCATACTGGACTATGTAGATGAGGAAAATGCCTGGATGACAGAGCAACGTGATAGAAGGAACCTGGATCTTCAACACCATGCAGCTGCCTTATCTGCCCCACACCATGTACACCTGGACTATTACTTAAGTGGGAAATTAATTTTTGTTTTTTTAAGCTACTGTGATTTTAGTCCTCTATTACACATCTGAAAAGTATCCCAAATAAAGCAATTTCAAAACTGATGGGGTAACAAGGGAATTGCCTATTCGTAGGATGGTCAGTTTAAACACACATTCAAGGACTCACTACGAAATCAGTAGCTTTTATTTTTTTACATGCTGCTCCCTCATCTTCCAGAAAGCTGCCATATTCACCCATTATTTTAAAGTCTCACAAACCTCAATATTTAAAAGTAAAGATTAGAGCTTGACAAAGAGGAGATTTTTTTATATTCACCTTATTTTTTCCTCTCACTCTCTTTCTTCAGGAAAATGCGTGTAAGCTACCAGTTAAATTACTGTGGGTTGGTGAAAAGATAACCTAACCAAATATTCCCTGAAATTATACACAACCCATTATGACAGTACCCTAGGGCACACAAGGTTCTTGGCATTATGGAAGATTTTAATATCATTTTGTGAAATTCTTCAACAGAAGCTGCAATTGATAATCAATGAAGTATTTTCTTGTAGAGGGTGAGTTCATATATATGCACTGCTTGAGGCACAAGGGGACAATTAATGTAAATCAATTAATACAGAATAAGGTATTAAAACAATATATAAATGGTAATAAAATGTAGAATCATATTGTGGGGATCTCTGGCAATAATAGAATAGCATTGGTGAAACTTAATTATATTAATTTTGCTTTAAAAAAATCTGAATTTTTCTGCAGATATTTACATACTTTAAGGACACAATAATATTACAAAAGTAGCGATAATGTCCAGTCCCCTCTTAATTTTTGCACTAATGATGAATAGATGTAGCAAAGTTAAGCAAAATTTTTGATTATCTTTAAATCATTTCTAATGGAATGTGTTATGTGGTTTCAGGGATAGAAAATACAACAGAGTTACCTTCCTAATTATATTTTTCTGAGACTAATATTAACATTAATTAGCATTCCATTTTCACCTACCAGGAAAATTATTCTAGAATTTAAATTTGCTACAGTTAAGTCATATTCAAATTGAGTAGGTTTTTTCCATGTATATTAAAATGTTTAAATTTCCCCTGAGTGGGGAAAAAACTTCCAAAATATATTACATTTGAATAATTCTTTCAACTTTTCAATCTGTTTTATAGCAATATAAAAATTTTTCCAAGATTATAAAGCTAGTAACTGTTCTTAAGATCCCCTCCAAAAAAGTCTAATTATCTTTTCTTACCCCAAAACTGCTACTTAGATACCAGTTAGTCCCAAATATATATAGCTAAATAATGATTGAATTTAAAGTAGCATATGAGACCCCACTCTAATACCTTGGTAGCTCTTACCTAGTATATTAGCTTGCTAGAGCTGGGTGGCTCATATGACAGAAATTTATTTTCTCACACCTCTGGAGCCTAGAAGTCTGAGATTAAGTTGTTGGCAGCGATTCTTCTCCCTGTGTCTTCACATGTTCTTTCTGTGTGTGTCTCTGTCCTAATCTCCTTTTCTTATAAGAATACCAGCCATATTGTATGAGGTTCTACCCTAATGACATTATTTTAACTTAATTACCTCCTTAAAGGACCTATCTCCAAATATAGTCACATTCTGAGGTACTGGGAGATTAGGACTTCAACATAGGAATTTGGAGAAACACTGCTCATAACACCTAGAAAATATAATCTCCTCTTTTTCCTATCACAAAGATCCCAATTATAGTTCCACAGACAGAGGTTACTATCCATCTGTTTGATTAGGAGCTGAGCTCTGTAGTACAAGGTCCCATATCCTGAGACTGTTTTGAGTGGACAGTACTTATTAAGTCTTCTTCATACACAGTATTTCACATGATATTTCATTTGATCTTCAAAACAAACTTATGTGGTAGGTATTATTACTACACTCATAAAATAGATAAAAAAACTGAGGATCAACAGGACTAAATGGCTTGCGCAATGTTACACAGTGATTGACAAATCCAGGACTCAAGCACAGTCCTCAGACCACACCACCTGCAAGGAATTAACTAACCAAATTCTTTCCTTCCCCCTTCCCTCCTTTTTCCCTTCTTGTCTTTTTTTAAAAAATAAATTTATTTATTTATTTACTTATTTATTTATTTATGGCTGTGTTGGGTCCTCGTTTCTGCGCGAGGGCTTTCTCCAGTTGCGTTGAGCCGGGGCCACTCTTCATCACGGTGCGCGGGCCTCTCACTATCGTGGCCTCTCCCATTGTGGAGCATAGGCTCCAGACGTGCAGGCTCAGTAGTTGTGGGTCACGGGCCCAGTTGCTCTGCGGCATGTGGGATCTTCCCAGACAAGGGCTCGAACCCGTGTCCTCTGCATTGGCAGGTGGATTCTTAACCACTGCGCCACCAGGGAAGCCCTCCCTTCTTGTCTTTTAATTTTTTTTCCTTCCTTTTTGTTTTGGGTGCTCTATTTAATTTTTTTTCAAATGCTATAAAATCAATGAGGATTGGTTTTTAAGATACATATGTAAATTTATATATTAATATTTATATACTTTAATATTATGTATAAAACCCCAAATACATAGAAGATATATTAAACCAAAAGAAATTGCTAATATTCAATGAGCTTTGACCTACAAAAGTGGCAACTTCCTACGATTCAATCAAGAAAAAACACACTATAAACTTCCAGTTTCCTATATGCATCTCCCTTGAATTATTTCCCTTGAGATTTACTCCCCCTTCCATCTCTCATTGGACCCCATCCCAAACCCAGCTGTTTGTCAGCCAGTTGTTCCCTTCAAGATACCAATCTGGGAACAAAGTGGAAAGGTCAGGGCAGAAGACATGGCGATGTGTCTCTTGAAAAGTGAATAAGTGAGTGGATCATGAGCAAAAACTAAATAACCATTTCCGAGAACAGCTTCTTATAATTCTATTCCACTGAGAAGTTAAAATGAGTTGACATTTACTGTTAGGTATTCCCTTCTCCAGGATAGATAATATTTCTTTACAAAGAAACTAACCCCCAATCCCCCCCAAAAAAACAAACAACATACCACTCATGATCACTGTTGTTATCTAATACACACGTGTATCACTGTTAATACTTGTAGTAATTATCTATTAGTGTGTAAAAAATTACCCCAAAGTTTGGCGGCTCAAGACAACACACGGTTATTACGTTCCAGCTTTTGGGGACAGGGAATCCAGAAGTGGTTTAGTTGGGCAGCTCTGGCTCAGGATCACTCTCATTGCTGCTGTCAGCACATGGCAGGAGCTGCAGTTACATGAAGGTTTGGCTGAGGATGGAAGGTCCATTTCCAAGATGCCTTACTCACGCGGCTATTGGCAGAAGGCCTCAGTTCCCCACTGACTTTTGGCGGGAGGCTAATGTTCCTGCCACGTGGGCCTCTCCTCACAGTATGGAGCTAACTGGCTCCAGACCCAGCAACCTAAGAGCAAGCCAGCCAACAGGAGGACACAGTGCTTTTTATGACCAAATTTCTGAAGTCACCTGCCATCACTTCTGCTCTATTCCATTCACTAGAGGCAAGTCACTAAGTCCAGGGGAGGGAAATTAAGCTCCACCTATTGCAAGGAGGAGCCTCAATTTGTGGACATGTTCTAAGCCTGCTACACTACATCTATGTCGTGCGTGCCAAGAAGCACTCAAGAAAGAGTCCGTGGCTCTCAAACAGTAATTCGAGATCGAACAGAAAATTTGGGGCCTTCGTCTTGTACATATATAATAGAATACATTAAACACTTCTGAAAAATAGTTTAACATAACTGAACGTACCAGCAGAAAAGTTGTCTTGGCTTATTTAAAAGATTAAAACATTTTGATTCTAAAGCATTGTGTTCATGTGTACAAAGGTCATTCCTTCCTGGTTAGCTCACCTGTTGCTTCATATTATAGTTCTACTCAGTGTCTGACTTTATTTAAATCCCAAATCATTGATAATGTGCACAGACTTCAAATAAATTTAACCGAAATGTATTGGTTTTATGATGAGTATGACAAATTAGCATATAAATTTATCAAAAGTTTGTCCTTACCTTTGCTCCTGGTTTCCAAGAGAGGGCACCAAGAGCTGAAGAATGACATCTTCATTTTGGAAGGAAGATTCTGGCAACTTATACCAAGATGGAAAAGGTTGAAAATGATGCTGGCAATATGCCATCGCAGAATTAATCATTATTTTCCCTCTAGTTTAATAAAGACCACATTTCCTTTTTCATCACTCAGTCACTGTACATATTAAATTTCATGAAAGGTTACATTAGTTTATATTTAGAGAGGGAAGGGATAACGCTTGCAGCGTGCAGACATCTAAGGGCTACGTGACCCACAACTGAAGCAAGACCATGGCATCTAGCCATCTGCTTCTCTTTTCTGCATCTCTCTCTGTCTCTCTCTCTGTCTCATTCTCATCCTAAATTTTGGGGATCTCATATAATTTGTTTTTCATCATTGTCAATTTGGATTAGTCTTTTGTGGCAGAATTAATTCACAGACTTTTCTCCCAGGGCTTCTTTGAAGGTTCTTTGCAAGAAAGCTCAGAACCCCCTCCTCCCTCTTCCACATGCCTTCAGCTCCCCCTCAAAGATGTCCCTCCCTGCACTGTCTTGCTGCTTGGATTTCCTAGCCTGACAAGGTGCTTTTCTTGAGTGTGGTGCTGGCAAAAAAGCCCAAAGCCCAGGTCCCTTCTCTCGTGTCAGCTCCACCCATGGGAAAATGAAACATCCTTTCCCTGTCAAACAGTGGGTGTGCAGGCTACTTTTCAGTGACCCCTTGTCCCCAGCCTTACCATTTCTTGGCCAGTCTGTGCTGAAGGTGTAGAGTAAAATTGAAAACATGTGCACAGGGCTTCCCTGGTGGCGCAGTGGTTGAGAGTCCACTTGCCAATACAGGGGACGCAGGTTCGTGCCCCGGTCTGTGAAGATCCCACGTGCTGTGGAGTGGCTGGGCCCGTGAGCCATGGCCACTGAGCCTGCGTGTCCAGAGCCTGTGCCCCGCAACGGGAGAGGCCACAACAGTGAGAGGCCCGCATATCGGAAAAAAAAAAAAAAAAAAAGAAAAACATGTGCACATAAAAAAATAATTAGAATATATAATTGTTATCACATAGATTTCTTACCATTATCTTCAAAATTAAACTATGTATTTTATCTATCTATAGAGAGAGATGGATGATAGATAGATGGAACTAAAATAAAATATTTTAAAATAAATTATATTAGTGAAATTCAATAAGATCACTGCATGTCATGAATCTCCAATAATTTAATCCATACAATGAAAACCTTATAAGCTAAGTGTAGCAGGAAGCAATCTTTGGTGAACAGGATGCTGCATGTAAGTAAAATTTTTGTAATTGTGAAACAATGCCTTTATTCCATGTAAGCTTCCCTATCCATAATAATCTCTTAAATTGTCACATAACTTCTTGTATTTGTTACCATCACAGCTAAGCTACTACTGACATATTTTAAATGAGTGTAAGCCAGTGGGATATTAGAAAGTGGGGCAAAATGCAGGAACAATTCTTCATTATGTATAGAACTGTCCTGGGTACAGAAGAACATGTAGCATCCCTGGTCCTTGCCTTTGAAGGTCAAGAGAGGGTCCAACTCATTATAATGACTTAATTCCCATTTACAATTTCCAAATATCTCCTGAAGTAAGGCATTCTACTGAAAACTACTGAACTATGGGGAGAGAGGGGAAGAGGTTGGAATGGTTTGGCTCCTTCAATAGGAGGTAGACCCCAACTTCTAACAGCATCTGAACTTAGAATATGGGACATCACCTTTTGGGCCTGGTCATGATAGCACAACACAGGGAAAAAACTCACACTTTATGACCACTTCAGCTTCATCTACAGATGAACATAGAAATTCAGATATTTCTTCTGTCTTTAATGAGTTGTTTACACACACATATTTTTGTATGTCATTTTCTGATGGTAATCCTAAATAAATATTTAATTTAGACTCTAAGGTTTTGACTCCGTAAGATTTTGCCTCCTTGACTATCTGAAGGAACTGAAACTATTTACTTATACCTTTTCATAAGGATCATAAACAAAATACATTAGTTAATAATTCTGTATACACATTTTCACTGTTTGACTCATGTTTACCTAATCAGGTGGTTTTCACATTGAGAATATTTTATTTTGTAAATTTTCCAAGCCAAGTGGTGAGGATAATAGGGAATGTTCTTGGAATTTGAGCTCCTGATCAAAGTTCAGGACCTCTTCCTTCTTCATCATGTTCCTTGGGTCAGGGGTACCTTGTCATGTTATTGACAAGTGTTTACTGACAAGAGGTCATCTAAATAAATGTCTAATATTATGGTAGAATTGGGTAGGGGCGTATCTTTCAGGCACAGAGATGCAGTAGGAGGTGTGGCCATGGTGCCCAGTGAACTTCAATGTGCTATTTCCATAGCCATAATGCCTATCTCTGGGACAGATATAATCTAACATTAGATACCGGGTTATGCCTGCATCAGGATGGAAGTGGAAATGTTTGATGATCTCTCTCAAGCCAGAGGTAGCATTTAAAAAAGAAGGATCCCTGTGGATGCTATGTGTAATACAAGTGAAAAAATATTGATGTTTCTGACATTCCAAACAATAGCTCAGGATGCAAGATGTCAGTTCCTGTTAAAGACAAAGTTAGCTTTGTAATGAGAATTTATAGAGCTTCCACAGAGCATATAGCCATGAACAAGCTGATTTCAAAATCATTTTTTCTTTCTCCTTATCCCAACAGACAAACATGTTTCCAAATCATCAAAGCCAAGAGTTTAGGAGCTACACAATTTTCCCCTGCTTCATCTTTGTAGAGGTAAGATTATTCTGAAAATTCGACCTTAGAATATATATTAATCAAAAGAAATATGTTACCCCTTAAAAGTTACTCTATGTATCCTCCTCTGTAGACACTGAAGCTTTAACTATAGAAATCTGTAATGTCACAGGTGTATTTTCATCTGAAATGTTTCATGGTCATGGTGATTATTATGAACATGTGTTCCACATTTGTGTCACGTGCAAATGCCTTTCTAGATTTAGAGTCACAGTTTCATTACCTCATCAATGCATTTCCTTCTGTCTACCTCCACTTTCTGATATCCACCCCTCCCTCCACAAGCTATTCCTTATCCCAGGACCTGTCAGCTTTGCTCTGGAACTCCATGTGTTGACTTCACTTAGTTGATTAATATAGCTATAGCTGACCCTAAATTAGCCAGCAAGCCTTGAGGCTAATGTCATGCAGTTCAGGACCTTCTGCCTCACTTTCTGCATCATCACCACTTACTTATTTTGGCTTCCTCCACCTCATTTTTCTTTACTCACCTTCTTTTCCATCTCATGCTCTTATTTCATTATATTTATCAAGGATTATAAGGAAGCTGGGTTGATGGGAAATTAGGGTACATCTCCAAGATTTTTGCATCACACAGCCAATGAAAGAGTTCATGGGAGATTTAATGTGCATATGGATGAACTATTACTCACATTGGCCTTTTTAGATTGTGCGTGCATAAGAAACATACTCATAATGCATCAACTACGATGGAAAAGAGACACCCAACTGAAACCTGTTTGGCCAGCCCAAATTACTGCTATATATTTACTTTTTTATTAAGTACATGTACAACATTAGAGATATCACAAATACATTTTACAGTGACCTCATCTTTATTATATGTATATTATTTCCATGTTATAATGAATAAAAGTAATACTTTAATTAAGCCAGAAACACTAAATGATAAGTGCTTCTTGCAGTGATGGCTTTAATAAGATTATAGCTTAGTGCTCAGACATGACAATTGCTTTCTTGGAGTCAACATCCTATTTTTATGACTGCAATGCAGTTTTCTCTTATCCTTCTAAAAATGATTCATGCCAATCATATGTCTTGGGAGGCAAAGGTATAAAGATATTAGAGGAAGGAAAATGATGAAATAAACTGGCAAACAGGTTTTCAATGTTTCAAACTTTCCAATTATTTGAAAATATGCTTTAAAGCTCTAGAACTACAAGAGGTAAAGCTCCTTTAAGAAACTAGGTTTTGTAAAAAAATATCCAGTAAATACACAAAGTAAGCTGAAAGTAACTATGTTTAGAATTTATGACAGAGAACTTTAGCCTTAGTGTCAGCAATATTTACATAAAGATAAATAAACTGATGAATAATGGATGAGAGAAAATGCTTTCTTTACAGTTGGGTAAAAGATATACAACATGCTATTTCTACCAATTTTTCTTTCATGATCTGGAAAAGAAATAGCATGGATGGCAATAGGAAGAATTTAACTCAGTCAGACTACAAGTTAAACAAGTAGAAGTTCCTGGGTAGCTAAATAAGGCTGGCAATGGCAGGCACAGACCTTAGTTTTTCACTATTTAAAGTTTTCCAGATTAGGTGGAGCATGAGAACTAGAGCACAGAAGGATAAATGACAACTTCTAATGCCTAATCACGTTGTTCCTGAAACTGAAAAAGTACTGGTGTTTGGGGAGCAATGGATGTTCTTTAGAAGGATTCTAAGAACTGAAAAAATGCTTTAGGGTGAATTGGGGACAGTTGCTAAATTACCTGTGGAGTCAGTCCAGGAAAATAGACTGCTAATAGTTGAGATGGAAGGAGTAAGGCAGGAATGGTGACTAGTTGTTTTAAGCTAATTTTAAATACTATTTTAACTGATGTTAATATATGAACAGAGATTGTTAGTCTATCAATTTACTTTAAGTGATGTTAACTTGCGCCTCAGTTGAGTAAACTAGAGATTAGATTAAAAAATGTTTGGAATAGCATCCATTAGTCTACTTAACTATTCATAGCTAAGGAAGAAAAGGTCAGGCATGGTCCTCCTTCTCCACTATTTCATCAACTCCATCCACCTAATATTTAATTGGACAGTCAGAATATAAAAAGATACTCTGATTTGGTTTCCTTGACCCTCCTTTGGATAGCTCTACTCCTGTGCTTTCACAGACATGGACGCAGTTTTCATGCTCCATGTGCTTTGTTTCTGCTACCTTGATGTCTCTCAAAGTAGTAAGACCAAACCACCTCTACCTGCTTGACCAACCGCTTCACTCCCCTATTTTCTGCCCAGACAGCATTTAAAATTTTTCTTTAAAGTAGAAATTACTTTCATTTTCTTTCTGATTTTAAATTAAGAAATACGAAGTTTTAAAAAATGGATATTATAGTAAAGTTTTTAAAATTCCATTTATTCATTTCTGTTTACTGAATGCCTTATATGAAGCAAGCAGCTCTGGGGATACAGAGGTGATAAAAATAGATAATATCTCTTTCCTCATGGGTGTCACATTCCAATGAGCTGGGAAAACAAGTAACACATAAGTGAGTAGAATATTTAGAGAATCAGTCGCGGATAAGTGCTCTGGGGAAAAAGAAAGCAGGGAATGAGGATGGGGTCAGCTGATGCCAGGCAGCCTCAATTTTCCTTATAATGTTGCCACTCATAAATAATTCTGTTAATATTTCAGCATATAACTTACCATAAAGTTTCTTTTTTAAATTCATTTTATTTTTTTATCTATAAACATATTCACATAGTTTAAAAGGTTAAAAAGCATTAAATAATTATAACAAAAAATCGCAGTATACTAATTCTGTGTCTCTCCCTCCCGCAGAGTAACTTTTTAATCTGTTTCACCAAATAATATGTGTATACTGCTGTCTTGATTCATAAATTTTAAACATCATCTATTGACTTGCCTTTGAGGGAATGAAGACTTTATATCTCTTACATTCCCTACTCCTTTCTCTCCATTCCATTCTACTATAACTGATGTATCAGAGTTTCTGGCACAAATCTGTACACAACATTTTCATTATGATTATGGCTTTCTAGATTCTATTCAAGTAATGGACTATTGGTTCATTTCCTTTCTTTTATAACTTCGCTTTCCTTGGAGTTAATAATGGCTTCGTTATTTTATTTGCTTAGTTTTCCTTAAATCTGATTAACTCTTGACACACAATTTAATCTATTACAAATGTCTTACTACAATTTTCTACATGATCGAAGCTATCAGATATTCTACTAGTTACTGTTCCCTCTTAATCCCTCTAGGTACCTTTTATTCTCTTGTTTGAAACTGGTCTATCTGCTCTCTAGGCCTCGTCCAAAACAGTTGTCTTGAGGTTTCCTTTGCCACCATCTTGGGGATTATCTTTCTTTCCATCTCCTGTGTTGTATTGCCTGTTCACTGCATCCTAGGTCTCCTGTTCTTGGTTTTTTCTCCTGTTTTAGTGGAGAAAATCTTGCAATAGATTCTCAAAAAAGTTAGTTTTCTATTGCTTCTGTAACAAATCACTACAAATGTAGTGGCTTAAAACAATACAAATGTATTATCTTGCAGTCTGTATGTTAGAGTCTAACTTAGATGGCACTGGGCTAAAACCAGGTATGGACAGGGTTGCATTCCTTTCTAGAGGTCTGCGGGTGAATCTTTGTCTGTTCTAGTTTCTAGCGGCTGCCTGCACTCCTTGGCTTGTGACCCTCCCCATTTTAAAGCCAGCAATGGCGGGTTAAGTCCTTCTCACACTGCATCACTCTGACCTCCTCTTCTGCCTCCCTCTTCTACTTTTAAGGACCTTTGTGATTACACTGGGCCCATCTGAATAATCTCCCTATTTTAAGGTTAGCTGATTAGTCAACTTTACTTCATCTGCAACCTTAGTTTCCCTTTGCTATGTAAGGTAACACATTAACAGGTTCCAGGGATTAGGACATGAACATCTTTGGGAGATCTATTGTTCTGCTTACCTCAGGACAGATAGGAAACACATATTAGTCTCTGTTGTACATGGACAGCTGATTTAAAGATCGGTTGGATACAGGATTATATGTTTAAAATGATTCCATTCATAATTTATAAAGTATTATTTCACTCTCTTGTAGCTTGCAAATTTCTCTTCAATTCAGATGACATTCTGAATCTCAAGAAGCCTTAAGGAACTTGTTTGTACTGGTATTACAAAATTATATAATCATATAATTATATACCTTAGTTCGTATATTTTTTATTTGCTGTTTGGGCATTTGGGGAGGGTCCTTCCACTTTAAAGACAAATATCCTTCAGTTCATATATTTTTTTCTAATTACTTGCATTTATTGATTTCCTCCTCATCATTTTTTCTATTTTCTGTATCAGGAGCTCCTGTGGTTTGGTTATTGGCCTTGAATAACATACATATATGAGATAGAAGAGGCATCATACACACATGTAGATAAAAGAAGAAAAAGAGGAGTTATGTTTATATTAAATTATGTAAAAATTAAATAAAATATATAAACATATATATATATATATATATATATATATATATAGAGAGAGAGAGAGAGAGAGAGAGAGAGAGAGAGAGAGAGAGGGAGAGAGGATTCAACCAACCAGGACCATGTAGTACTGAAATACTCTTGAAAAATATTTGCATATAAGTGGGCCCATGCAGTTCAAATCCGCAGTATATATACATACTGTGTGTATATATATATATATATATATAATTTCTGTGGTTTTTTATTCACCTCTTTATCTTATTTTCTGAGAGATTTCCTTGATATTATCTTTGAACATTCTCACAGAATTTGTAAAAAAAAAAGCTATAAAATATTTAATTTATAAGAACTGAACTCTGTCTTAGTCATCCTTTTTTGTCTCATTTTCTTCATACATTTTTTCTTTGTAAAGAATGATTTATTTGAAGTTGTCTTCTGCGTCCTGCATTGCCTTTTCTTGCTCTTAATTCCTTTTCTTTCTTGGTGTTTTTTTCTGGCCTCTCTCTTCCATATTCTTCTCAATAGTTAGTAATAATCAAATTTCCATTTCTTATCAGAATAAGACATAAAGAGTTGATTGGAAATTTTGCATGTAGAGGTCAGATTTATTGATAACTGTGTTAGGGCACAAGTACTACTCAAACTCTACCCAACCCAACGCGATGAAAAATTTTGAGATGCCCAAAATATAGAAGTCACCGTATTTCTTACACATAGAAGTCTCTAGTGGGCAGGTTGTTTATAATTATAATATGATACTTTAAATATGATCAGATGCATGTGAAAATTGTGTGAAAGTGGACTGTGAGGCCTTTATGAAAAGGTCTTCCTTAAAGGTGCATAGTAACTATTCTGGAAAGAGAAGAAGAAAGATCATTCTAGCTTAACAAACAACAATCCAAGTGGTTTATTACAGCCACTATGGAGAACAGTATGGAGGTTCCTTAAAAAACTAAAAATAGAACTACCATATGATCTTGCAATCCCACTCCTGGGCATATATCCAGAGAAAACCATAATTCAAAAAGATACATGCACCCTAATGTTCATAACAGCACTATTTACAATAGCCAAGACATGGAAGTAACGTAAGTGTCCATCAACAAACGAATGGATGGATAAAGAAGATGTGGTATGTATACATACACACACACACACACACACACACACACACACACAATGGAATATTACTCAGCCATAAAAAAGAATGAATTAATGCCATTTGCAGCAACATGGATGGACCTAGAGATTATCATACTAAGTGAAGTAAGCCAGACAGAGAAAGACAAATATCATATGTCTCTTGTATGTGGAATCTAAAAACATATGATACAAATGAACTTACATACAAAACAGAAACAGACCCATAGACATAGAAAACAAATTTATGGTTATTAAAGGGGAAAGGAGGGAGGGGATAAATTAGGAATTGAGGATTAACATATACACACTACTATATATAAAATAGATAACCATCAAGGACCTACTATATAGCACAGAGAACCGTATGTATAGTGATATATATATGCATATATGTATCACTTTGCTATATACCTGAAACTAACTATAACTGTAAATCAACTACACGTCAAAAAAAATTCCTGTTGGGGAAGAGTGGATCTTAAAATTTGATAGACTATGCAACTCCAGCTTTAATGGATTTTCATTTCCAGTCTGAAAGACAACAGGAATGAATATGGATTTTTTAATGAAAGAAACTTTATGAGTAAGTGAGTTTTAAAAAATTAAACTGGTGGTGGTTTTCCAAATGACTTTCTTTTTAAAAACGAAGGCTTGGAGAAGGAAAGGAGACCACACTGGAAGATATTTTATTAATCAGGCTTTTGTGGTGATAAAATTCTGAACTATTAAGTGGCATTGAGTATGAAGAGGAAGTGACAACCTAAGATGTTGTTTCTAAGAGAAGCATCAATATTCACTCAATGATTAAATATGAAAAGGGAAGAGAGAAGTTAAACATAACTCAAAAAGTTCAGGCCTAGGGGACAAGTTTTAAGTAATTTGTGTGGTGAGAAATATTTTCTGTATAAGCCCTGAGTGCTTTCTGCTTAAAATTTTACTCATTCTCTATTTTGAGAGCTATCTCTTTATTTTCTTAATTTTTTTTTTTTTTTGCGGTACGCGGGCCTCTCACTGTTGTGGCCTCTCCCGTTGCGGAGCACAGGCTCCGGACGCGCAGGCTCAGCGGCCATGGCTCATGGGCCCAGCCGCTCCGCGGCATGTGGGATCCTACCTGACCGGGGCACGAACCCGTGTCCCCTGCATCGGCAGGCGGACTCTCAACCACTGCGCCACCAGGGAAGCCCTATTTTCTTCAATTTTATAACAAAGCCTCTGGCTCTTTCTGGAAAAGCATCATCTTTCAAAAACAACTTTTTAATTAATTACTTAACACTTTGTACGTCCTTATGAATGAAATGCCCATGTGCTTTTTTTTTCTTTTCTGGAATTTAGAATTTATCATGTGGTAGTGATCTGAATATTACAGCACAGACTAATGAGAACTGAATTTTTTATACGTTTTTTGCTTGATAAACATCCATCTTTTTTTCTGTTTCAACATGGATAAAGTTGATAAATAATATTAATGTTTTGAACCTGACAAAGTTTCTTTCCTTGACCAAACTCTACTCAGGTTCCCTTGAGCTCTTTTTCAGCTAGGCTTGACTTTTGACTTGGTGTTCTTCTCCGCACTGTTCACTTTTAACCAGTTTCCCCCATCCTCCATATCTGATCACCCTCGATATACAAGCAGGTTCCTCATCCTCTACTGTCTCCCAAGTGGTCTCTGATCACCCTGGCTTGCTTTCAGCAAGAATCCTGTTGGATGGGTTCAGCCAGAACCTCCCATTGCAGTGATTCCTATACCTATTGTGATACAACCCCTTTGAATAAAAAGTCCTCCTTACCCTCTTCAACAAGTATCGTGAATAATTTTTTTCTTTAACAAGTCTTATGCCCACGTTTCATCAGCCCCACATAATTTATATCTGTGGAATGAGCAAATGACTGTAGCTAAATGTCATGGAGACTGTAGATTAATGGATGATCATCACCTCCACAATCACCCAACAGCAACAAGGAACATGACCAGGACACCTACTAATGCCTGGTACTGTGCTTGGTTCTAGGGGTACAGGCAGATATAAGACCTTTCCATGGCAAGTCAAAGATTACAATTATTTGGAAGGAAAAATATATGCCAAAATGGCAAATAACTACTTAGGTCAATATTTCATTTCATGGCTTATATTAAATCCCAATCTTCTCTTTAAAATTAAGCTTTAACTAAACATTGTCTCCATAAGTCTGCCAGGGAAACCTTTTATATCTTTAATCCTTCAAAACTGTCAGGACAGAGGAATGTGAAAGCAAAATAAATAAGGAAATGGGGCAACATTGCCAATAGACTACTTTTATGTATTTGAATTTGTCTTGTATTTACACAACTTACTAGGTAACAAGAATGAATACTATCTCAAAAATTCGTCATGAAAAGTAGATAATGTTTTCTATTCTAATTTACCATAGAATAACAGGATATTTATCTCATTCATATTCCATCTGACGCATTTAAACTCAGTTGGCTCTCAAAAATTTTTGTGACTCCTGCTGATTCTTCACCTCTCCCTTTCATGTTTCCTTTTATCTTTTGAGAAGCACCTTTTTAAAAAGTTACTTCTAAAGGAACAAAGAGCAGTGTTGTTGCAGTACACACTACTCTTCTCATCAGACTATTTCGATTGCTTTGGTTACCTGGTAATTTACATTCACTCCCTTCAGGTAGCATTCGGACCCCACAAAACATCTTCCCCAGCAGGCTTATTGCTTTTTCATTCCTATGGAGTCTTGTGCTGAGACAACTTCAGACACAGGCCTTCCATCCAGTCACAGCTCCTCACTCAGTAACACTCTGCTGTGATTCTTACATCCATCGCAAGATGGTTTGATGGTTGAGACTGCCAACTTTCTACAGAAATAATAAGAAAGGTTTAGAGAAGTTGGCCTTTTAAGTCTCTATAAGAATTGGTCGGGGGCTTCCCTGGTGGTGCAGTGGTTGAGAATCTGCCTGCTAATGCAGGGGACACGGGTTCGAGCCCTGGTCCGGGAAGATCCCACATGCCACGGAGCAACTAAGCCCGTGAGCCACAGCTACTGAGCCTGCACGTCTGGAGCCTGTGCTCCGCA
Source organism: Pseudorca crassidens (assembly GCF_039906515.1). Taxonomy (NCBI): domain Eukaryota; kingdom Metazoa; phylum Chordata; class Mammalia; order Artiodactyla; family Delphinidae; genus Pseudorca; species Pseudorca crassidens. The sequence continues at coordinate 87,032,945 of NC_090297.1, read as the reverse complement.
ACAAGAGAGGCTGCGACAGTGAGAGGCCCACGCACCGCGATGAAGAGTGGCCCCTGCTCGCCGCAACTAGAGAAAGCCCTCGCACAGAAACAGGGACCCAACGCAGCCAAAAATTAAATAAATAAATAAATTTATAAAAAAAAAAAAAAAAAGAATTGGTCAATTAAAAGCAACTATAAAAAACACCTTCCAAACAAAAGCTTTTCTTCATACTGTGAAAGGCATTATGGTGTATCTTATAAAATCTGCTTCACCAAAAAAAGGCAATCTGTCCAACCCTGTATAAGTAGCTGTAGGTATACATTCTCATGGATGCTTCTTTTTTCTCACTTGGCTCATTTTTAAGCAGAAAAAAATAACTGTACTTTAACTGAGGCTACTAAATACTGATAAAAATGATGATGAACCGGCAGTGTGATAGAAAGTCCACTCAGCTGAGATGCTCATGATTCCTGAGAAACCTAGGAGTACTTGGTGCAGAATGTTTTGTTTAGCGAATAATCGTATTTTGGAGTCAGATCCTTGGATTCAAATTCATCTCTTAATAAAAATGAAAGTTTTGGAAGTTACTTTAACTTTTCTCTGAGACTCAGTTGCCACATCTGTAAAACGGAAATAATTCAAGTGGATTGTTCACAGGATCGTTGCTAGGAATAAATAAATCATTTACATAATGTATTTAGCACTACACCTAGTACATATTTGTTCTCAATAATACAAGTTGTTAATGTGTATCTATTCTACAAGGATCTATTGTGCTGTTTATACATCCTAGTCTTTTTTGAGTATCCCAAACTGAGTATTCCTGCACTCAAGGACTGTGCAATTTAATATAAGAGATAACCTCACAGTCAAGTCATTTAAACTAGCAGAACCTATAGTGACGAGCCTAGGAAGCCATACTTTCTTTCTGTAATTTCCTCTTTTGACCAGTTGATATTTGATTCAAGGTGATTCTGTCAGTTCATGACATTGGAGATTTGGAATTGATTTTAAGAGATACAAATTAGTCTCTGAAAATTGCCTGAATCGAGGACAAGCATATCCAAGAATTATGGAAATCGTGGTCAAGTATTTCCAAAGCAAATCAGAGAAATTTGATATGCCAGGAAAGAAAGACTGAGAATAGAGTGGACTTGCTTTCTGGTAGCTTTCCAATTTCTGATTCCATTTCTTTGTGAAAGCAAGCTGCACTTTCTGCTTATTGGTTACATTTAAAAATCTATATCTTAATAATTAATTTTCCTTTTGGCTTAAGTTTGTATGATTTGAGTTCTATTGCTTAAAACCAAAGTGCTTTAACTAAGACCTAGGATTTGATAGGAGAAAGTGAACTGATATTTAAAGATCTGGAAACAAAGTCACATCTGATGAAGGATTTGTTGTCAGTTATAGCAACAAGAGGAGCAATAAAAAGAAAAGACTGAAAGCCGACTGAAAACTGAGCAGGAGTGGTGCATACCCAGGGCCCAAACCTAATTGTGTTGAATGTGTTACTGCTTCCTCAGCAGACTTTTATTCTCAGGCATTCCTCTATGAAAATCTGAGCCCAGGGTACCTTTAAGAAAGTCACTGTAGGACTTCTAACAATAGTAATTGTTAAAACCCATGGATACTATAATTTGCAAATAATATTTAGTATTACTTTGCTAATGATAGAAACACCTGACCCAATATTGTGTGTCCTAGCAATGCCTAGAATAGTGTTCTAATTTATTTTTTGCATGAAATACAGTAGTGAATACATATTAATTACTTAATAAGATACGTACTTTGCATAATTAATAAATACTGTTTCAATGAAATGTTTGATTCAATATATGGCAGTAGTTAATAATAATGATATACACTAATTAACCAAATTAAAATATGTAAATTATCTTCTGGTATTCTGTAGTTGTCAGTTCACGTCATGGATTTGAGACTAATTTTTGTTAATTAAAAAATAATAAACCTAAATAAACTATAGGTTATTTTGAGATTTAGCAAGGAAATTTCTTCAGTAATAAAGCCAATTTTATATAAACATATCTTTTATTCTGACTCATGTGTTGTTTGAGTATCAGAAGTACTCACTCCTCATACTGCAACTTCATTTCTGGTAAGCACTGGCTCCACAGGAACAGAAATCCCAATTTAGTTCTCTAGACATGAGTTGAATGAGAACCCCCAAATTTGTACCTGGAACCTTAAAAATTAGGAAAGTATGTCAAAACCTTTACCATGTAACAATTTCTTTCCCAAAAAAGGATTTTGTCCTTTTAGAAGTACTTGGGGATGTATTTACTACCTTAAAAATACATATTCTATTTCTTTTAAAATGCTTGCTCAGGGTTTTGCATCAGATTAAGATGGAAGGACAAGAACTGTATTTACACTCCCACCAGAAAAAACTTAAGAAGTAGACATAATATATCAAACAACAGTTTGCAGATATTAGATATTAGGCAGTGCAGGGAAATGATCATGAGACAGGGGAACAATTAATGTAGTCCTGTGATTGCCGGAGAGAGTTTCCAGGCCACAGATCAGGGAGGAGGAGCAGAGCCCAGGATTTTCCCTGAGTTGAGGTTATAAAGTTGGGAGTCTAGGAGCAGAGTATTGGTAAGAAAAGAGCGGGAGAGAGAGAGAGAGAGAGGGAGAGAGAAAGTGAATGATAAGCAAGTAGTTGCATATCCATATAACCTAAGGTTCCTCAGCAATAATAAACTATAAATGCAGCAACACAGGTGAATCTCAGTTACGAGAAGTGGAAGTCACACCTCCCCAAAAAGGCTATATTCTTTATGATTTTATTTATATATCTATTTCTAGAATATGAAAAATGATATATAGTGAAATAATATATAGGACATCAGCCCTTGCCTAAGCATGGGAGAGAGAAGTGGCAAGGGGAAGAAGTGATGCATAAAGGGCATGAGAAAACTTTGAGCTCGTGGATTTGTTCATTATCTTGATTATGGTGATGGTTTCGTGGGTAATAAACTCACAAAATTATATATTTAAAATATGTGCAGTATATGGTAGGTATTTATGTATATGCAATACATTGTATATGTGCAGTCAAATTTATCAATTTTACCTAATAAAACTGAAAAATGATTTTAAAAAGCACAAAAAGCCTTTTAAAATATGAGTATTTTAGCATTTTAAAATTTTCGAGTAAAGAAAATCAATCTAGGCCAATTTACATGAAAACACCTATACACAGTCTTGAATGTCCTTAGATGGAATGAAAATGAGTTATGTCATTAATTATATATCAATATTGTTTCAGGATAATAATTATCTCTAGGCCTAAATTATCATAATGTTCATCACTTAAATCTGTGTTCCTTGCTTCTTTATTCATTTTTCTATAAAATACATTATTTTTAACTAAAAACTGATCCAAATAGCTGATTGGATAAAGGCAAAAATATATTTTATTAATATGCCACCTACTGATGAGATTATCCAATTATATATTAGCTATTATAGGCAAAATCTTCCTTTGTCTTTTTTTAATCAGACAAATTTAAATAAGTTACTTAATTTTATGAATATTGATGAATGGAGAAAAAAACATGGTCCATCTCCTTATCATTTCCCATTAAAAAACTTTTGTAGGAACTACATAGCACTCAGCTTGATACTGTGAACAGGGCCATCACCATGGGGGATAGTTCTGTTTCAGATCTTTAATTGATAAAGTGTCCTGAATCCATACAGTGGAATACTACTCAGCCATAAAAACTATTGACATATACAATAACATGGATAAGTCTCAAAGACATTGTGTTAAGTAAGTCAGTCTCAGTAGATACCATACAGTATGATTCCATTTATATGGCATTCAAAGAAAGGCTGGGTACCAGACGTTGAGGGAGGTAGGATGAGGGAAGGTCTGACTACAAAGGGTCAGCAGGTGGGAAATCTTTGGGATGTTGGAATTGTTCTGTATCTTATTTGTGTTTTCAGAAAGCTTTCTTTTAAAGTTCTCATGTTCTCCTTTAATTTATTTTTGGGTGGCAGTGTGCCAACTAAAATCTCAACTTCTTAGCCTTGGTGTCCTTGAAGCTATGGATAGCCATGTAACATAGTTATGGTTAATGATGTAGAAATATGGTACCAGGTGGGAGGCGTAGAAAACTATTCTCACATAATAAAATATTAACTAGACTAATCTTGCGTGCACCTTTTTGCCCATCACTTTTCCCCATTACTCTTGCCTTCAATGCAGATGACATGAATGAAGGTGTGGCAGCCATCTGTGACCAAGGGTTATACACTATAAAAAAAAAAAAGAAGAAGATAAATAAAGTTCTACTGTTATCAATCAATGAGTTTGAAAAAATGCTGACTTTTTATTGCTCAATTTATGATTTAAGATAATCATTTTTCAAGTTAATAAACTGTACTTAGTTAACAAACAACCTTGCCTTCATATTGGTAGCATGAAAATTCTAGTGATCTGTTATAAAAAAGTTTCCCCTTGAATTTCTCTGCAACTTTTCATAGTGATCATTAAATCTACTGTGACATTTTATCAACATGTTCAGAGTTTGCCTTTTGTGGATAATACAAACGTTGCACTCTATCAACCTGTCAATGTATTTGGCTTTCGGAGCTCTTACTCAAAGAGATTCATTCCATGTTATCTTGAGGTGGTAGCAGCTTGTAAAAGGTTATCTGTGGGGAAAGATTTTTCTCCTAATGCTAATCTCTTACAATGAAGTAGTTATCAAAAAGATGGAGTAAAAGGAAAACTCATAGTCGATAAATAACAAAATGTGAAATATGATGTAAATACACATACACATATAATATGTGTATAGTCTATATCTATAGCTGTATCATACAGATAAATGTGGGACACTGTATAGAGGATGGAGGTATTCCCTACAGACATTAAGAAATCTAAGACTTCCTGTTCTTATATTTGGGACAGTACTATGATTTCAAATAACTAATAAAAATACAATGAAGCATTTGCTAGTGTAAAAGATAGCTCAATCTCTTCAACAAGGAGTGAAATAAATCTTGTTAAATAAAATTGTCTAAAGAGTGCTACGTAGCTACTTCTGCACACTGTTGAAAGCAATAAGAATCTCGATGGTAGTTATCGGCTGGGGTCACCCCAATGTATATCTATGACATCAAACCCACTTTCTTGGGGAAAAATAAGCATTTTACTAAATAGGTACTTTAACATAGAATGGAAAATGAATTTCAACCACCTCACCACCAGTCTATTGGTAGTGGCTGCCTGAAGCATTGCAGTGAGAAGAAAGCTGAAGTAAAAATTGGATTCAACATGAAAGAACAAGATTCTTGATTACCAGTGTCTTCACTGGTTCGCAGGTGAATTGAAGTCTCAAGTACCGTGCACATCCCAGCCCTGGACTGGATTTTAAAAGATAAAGGGATTCATATACAAATATCTGATTCCTCCTTAAGGAACTGATCAAAATTCTCAATTAAAGGAGTTATTTTTCGTATGAATTTCTTTTCTTTTAGGTTCTCTTTATGCTTTTTTGTGTGTAACCCCTGTCACCATTTTCCTATGTAGACTTGCACTGGAATAAAATATTCTGGCATAAGATACCTTACTACTTCTGGCAGACAATTTTTGTTCTCAGCTTCTGTATTTGCTGCTTCTTATAATAGAATTTTTTCCCCATATTTTTGTCTTCCTAGTATCTGATCTCCTTTCCTGTGCAGTATGAATTTCCCACTTCCTATGCTGTGTGAACTCCCTAGGCTGTGTGTACAAGTCTTGGTCTTTATGGGAGATGGAGCCTGTTTCCCATTTTAGAAGGCTAAATGACTAGATGCTCATTACGCCAGACTCTTGTAGCATGGGTATATATAATTGACCTAGGCTCAGACAATCAAGTACTATAGGCATTCAGACAGGAGCTGGTGACTGATAGAAGTGGATATAAAGATTGTGATAGAAGCAGATATGGAGATTGTGATAGTGGCAGCAGTATAAATAGTATGTTTCCAAAAGCAGCTATGTCAGTAGTTCCAGGGGCAGCATCCAGTGTCCAGTGCAGGTCTTCAGGGCAGTGGTGGCTGTCATGCATGCTGTAGCACCTAGCGACCGGGGCAGCAGCAGTGGTGTCTTTACTAGACCTGCTCTGTGATAGGATTCAGGCTAGGGTTCTTGCTACTGCCTAGCTTCCATTGCTTCTGCACAAGTTTATTTCTCCAGCCTTACCAAAAATTCTGTGGAAAATCCAATATATTTTCAATAAGTACTTTTTCTGTGTAAATGAATCAGAATAGGTTTCTCTTGGTTGCAGCTAAGATCACTGACTAACAGATTTGTGAGAGCCTTTATGAGTGATAAAACTAGGTAAGTTTTGCGGTACGCGGGCCTCTCACTGTTGCGGCCTCTCCCGTTGCGGAGCACAGGCTCCGGACGCGCAGGCTCAGCGGCCATGGCTCACGGGCCCAGCCGCTCCGCGGCATGTGGGATCCTCCCGGATCGGGGCACGAACCCGCGTCCCCTGCATCGGCAGGCGGACTCTCAACCACTGCGCCACCAGGGTAGCCAAAACTAGGTAAGTTTTGCTTCTCCCCACTTTGCTCTGTAGATGCTAGCTAGCTTTGTCACTTGATAAACCTCAAAAAGGGTTTTTCTGTCTCCCTGTTGAAATTTGCTCCTTTATATAAGCTCTCTATATAGGTTATATGCTGTGGTTTCTGCTGCACTGAAGCAATGGGGCTGATAAATTTTGTACCTTTTGACAAAAGGAGTAGCTTCACTTAAGTCGCAGCCAAAAGTAGGAAATTCATCTTCAGAAACATGGATACCATAACTATTTTGTCATCGTTTCTAATGATGACAACAATATATTCCAAATTCAACCAATTCTCACATCTCCACTCCAACATTGTCACCATCATTTCTCCACAGATGACTCAAGAGCTAAATAACTGGTCCCCGGTTTGTCTCCTGCCCATCCTACCCATCTCCCACATGCACAGGTTATCTTCCAGATAAAACTTTTAATGGCATCTCAGCATGACTTAGAGAAAACAATCCAGAATCTTCACCATGGTTTACAAAGATCTACATTCTTTTGCTTTTGGCTACATCTCTGACTTCATTTCCTGTTGCTTTCCATCTTGCCACACTGGCCTTTTTGCTGTTCCTTTACCAAGCCAGCAGTGCTCCTATTTCAGGGCCTTTGCACTTGCTGTTCTCTCTGACTTGAGGATTCCTTTCCCAGAGACTCACATAACTCATCCACTCACTTAGTTCGGATCTCTGTTACAACACCATCTCCACAGAAAGGACTTTACTTGCTATTCTTTCTAAACGACCACACTTGTCACTCTTTGACCCCTATTCTACTTTATTTTCTCCTCATAATTCTTATTACTATCTGACATTATACAATTTTGTTGTTTGTTTTTTTGTTCTACTCCCCACCCCCATTAAAGTGAGCTTCATGGGAGGCAGAGATTCTAACATACTTTTTTTCATGGCTATATGACAAGTGCCTGGTAGAGTGCCTGACACACAGTATTAAATAGAGGGATGAACCAGAACAGTTCAGAGCTGGGTGTTGGGTAAGTGTAGAAAAGTGTTGCATAGACTCTGACTTCCTTCCTACTATTGCAGCAATTTGTTTCATTGGAGCTGGACTCAAACATAAAATCTCTGAGAGAAGTGTCAGCCTAGCACCTAACAAACTCTAAAATGTCTGTGTATGAGCTTGACTACATAAATTAATTGGTGACAAAACCACTTAATAAACATAATATATTTAAATAATGATCAAATGATTAAATAAGTGAGTGATCAAATATAACTGGACAGTCAACTTGGAATCCTTGCAAACATTAGGAAATGCCTCGGGTGGCCTCATTCCTAAATTCTATATTTTTTTCCAGAAGTTTTTATTTCATATTTGTACCACTGACTTAATAAATTTTCTTGAGCCTTTATGTTAAATTGGAGCAGCATGCACAATTTAAATTATCTGTTAAGTTATAGTTATTATTTGGTTGGTATTTGTGGCTTTTACAGAAATTCAGCTAAGCAATTCTTTTGTCATCATTTACCATGAGCGTCCAGGTAAATGTTATTTACTCCATTCCGAGAATGTGGTGTTATCTGGTGCTTGCTTCAAGTGAATTAAATTCAGAGCACAGTGCTAGGAAATGTGGAGATTCTCTAAATAAAATGGCATATTTCCTGTCTCCAAAGAGTCTGACAGTTCTAAAACTAGTACAAATTGGGAATCTTTCTGGGTATGACACTTGGTCTGTTTCCAGCTGAGTCAGTCTTCGTCTTAGTTTCCCCAACTAAAAAATAAAGCTAATAATATCACTGACAGGAAAAAATAGTGGAGAACAGCGAGGTAAAGTTTAGAGTTTGAACTTACTAGTAAGGTACAAGTTAGGTCAATACATTCTAGAATGTTTCAGTTGTGTGAAACAACAAAAAAAGAAATCAGATTCTCTTCTAATATCTGTTAGCGTTAGATGACCTATTAGAGCTGGAATTCTAACAATTCTAACAAAACAACAAATCTAGTGTTTTCAAACTTTAAAAAATTGGAATTATTTTGCAATGAAATCTTAAGCTGAGCCATAAGTGCTTAAAGTTGTTCAAAGTAGAACCATATAGGTGTACACTGCTTAATTAGAATTTGACGTCTCTGAGACCAACCTCCTGGGAAGCTGTCACACAGATACAACAGTCTGACAGTTTTATGGTCACCTGCACTAATTCAGATACAGTCTTCCCTTTGGCACCATTAGACAGAGATTACCTATTTCCAGGACAGCAATATAAGCTGTCCCAGCACAAAGAGATAAGAGGAGGGAATCGAGCCGCCTTAGATATAAGAGCTTGACTCTTCATCTCAGCAATTTCCTCTCGATATTTTGAACTTATCACCAGCCTTCCTTAATTCATGGTGTCTCATCCTTTAATCTGTGCTGCCTCCTGAAAAATTAGGAACCTAACTCTTGTCCCAGATATGATTTTCTGTCCCCACATTGTGTGTGTGTGCATGAACACACACACGCACACGCACACGCACACACACAATCTGATCCCATTCAAGTTGGTGGTCACAACCCAAAGCTGACTTGCTCCTATCTGTTTTACAAGGACAGTGTTGGCAGAGAACTTGCAGATCTTGTTCTCCATTGTATCCCAAACACCTATCACAGTGCCTGTATTCATATATGCCTGCAGTTATTTATTCACCACTTAGTTAAACACTTGCAAGCTTTCTCTACATCCGACACTGTCCTTAACACATAGAAACAGTGTTGAGAGAATTTGCTCCTGCCTTCCTGGATCTTGCCATCCTATGTATGGTTGGTAATCTATAAATAATTTTTCAATTAATGAAAACAGTTTCCTTCTGGCAAATAAAGAAGCAGTCATGATTGGACAATAAACAAACAAAGAAACAAACAAGTTTTTAGAGCAGGTTTAGGTTCACAGCCAAATCGAGCAGAAAGTAGGAGAGTTCCCATGTACGCCTTGCTCCTCCAACCCCACAGCTTCACCCACTAGCAACATCTGGCACTAGAGTGGTACAGGTGTTAACAATTGATGAGTCTGCATGGCCACATAATTACCACCCCAAGTCCACAGCCTACATCAGGGTTCACTCCTAATGTTGTACATTCTATGGGTGTGGACAAATGCCTAATGACATGTATCTGCCATTTTCGTATCTTACAGCATAATTTCACTGCTCTCAGAATCTGGCTAGACTTTTAAAATTCTATTTTAGGATTTACAGGAATTAGATTGAGTAGCATCTCCCTTCAGATTTTTTGATCAAAAGTTCTGGCTTAGATGATATTTGATTTTCTGAGGAACCAGCCCATTCTGGCTGAAACATGTGTTCAGATCAGGTGATCTCACAAACATGTAAAGGATCTGGCTTCTCATCCTCTCATAGCAAAGTAGTTTCTAGAGAAGTTTCCCAAATGAGGCAGTATATGGAATGACAGAAAAAAAGTCTCTGCCTTTATCATCACTAGGCATGGACATCACTTTGATAGTCTTTTGTTTAACCTTTTTTTTTTCTTCTGGAAAAGGAGCTTCAGTTGGCTGATTTCATTTTCAGAAACCCACACAATCTAGAGAGACTTCTTTATAAATTAGGAATTGTCTGGCATGGACTCCTCTCCAGTCATGACCCAGACATTAGGCAGAACGGGATTGCCACTCAGACTTGCCTTTGCACTTGACCGCTCACAGGTGGGCTCTAGACTCAGAGCTTAGAGAGTCTCAGACGTCAGAAAACAGGATCAGCTGAGCACCAAGTGGTTCCTGAGGCATCAAACACAATTTGAAAGTCATATTTCTAATTCCCTCATTTTCAGAGAATGAAACAGAGAGTCACAGGGTGAAGTTACCTACTTGCTTCAGATCAAATAGCTGAGTAGAGGCAAAGGTTATGCTAGAACAGAGGGATGTGGAACACTTATTCCAAAATTATTTCTACTGCTCTATATTAGTGATGTATTTTCTGATGTACTGACTTTCATCAGTCAAAACCAACTAATCATAAACCAAGATTGAATAGAATTGCATAAAGATGATATTCCTGATTTAGTAAAACATTTTGTAGTGAGATGAATCAAAATTTTCCCATTGAGGAAACAGGTCTCTGAAAGCAGACATGGTATTTGTGTACCTGGAAATATTTCCTTGTCTTAGAAATGCTCAAGGCTTTTTTTTTTTTTGATGACACTACTCTTTCCTTTCTGAATTCCATGCATGGGGCACCAACAGCCATTTAGAGGGCCTTGGATTTCTTTAAGCTATTATTTTCCTCATCATTTAAGCTTAAGTATAAATCTGACTAACACAACTCTGCAACTACTGAAATCAGAAGGGAAGAATGTCTTAAGCAGGTGAAATCCCCAGGAATCTCAGGCAAGTCAGATAAAATTATTCCGTTGGAAGCTGGCCCTGGTATGAGAATAGCCACCAACACCCCAGGGAGAATTGCATGGCATCTTTAGTGAGAAGACGCGATAAAACATTAGTTTCGTCCTTCAAAAAAATTATCACATTTAACTCCTTTGAGAAGAGTGCAAGAGTTCACCACTACTTCCATCTGATTATAGAAGTCTAGATTTTTTTTTTGAAATATACAGAAGCTGACAAGTTCATTGAGCCAAGGGCTATAGCATCCCTCAGGGTTTCACTTGAGTACTCATAACAGGTGGCTGTCTAGACTGTTTTTGAATACTCCAAGGACAAAATTCCAGTTTTAATTATGAAAATCATTTATATAATATATTAATATGCTTGCACATGATTTTCCTACTTTACATAGCAATAGTGAGGATGAAATTAGATAATACATGCAAAATGTTAAACACAGAGGCTGGAATATTGTAGGGTTTAATACAATTTATTTTCATTTCCTTTTCTGTCACCAAATATAAACAAAATATAAATTCCATACACCTGAAACTAACATAACATTGTAAATCAACTTTACTTCAATAAAAGTTTTTAAGCTAACTGCAAATGCATTTTTTTTCTAATACACTATAAGCCCTTAGAGCAGACACCATCCTATTTCTGTACTCTCCCTGTCTAGTTCTGTGCATTGCTGAAGAGTAGGAAATGAAGGAAGAAGGGTGGGGAGGAAGGAAGGAAGGAAAGAAGGAAGGAAAATAAACAGGAAGGGAGAGGGTAGGAGATAGGAATAATCAAACAGGCTTATATTTCTCCAGTAATTCCCTACCACTTTCAGGATAGAAAGACATGCAACTCCTTAGCTTGGTTTACGAGACAGTTCTGGCTTGGCCCTGGCAGCCTCTGTAACCTCTATAAATACAGTTCATGTTCAGCTTCAGTCAAGCCCAGTTAGTAGCATTTCCTCAGATACACGCTACAATCACAGCCCCCAACTTTTGCATATGCTACACTTCTAACTTGAACGTGTCCTCTCTTGATTTCTGTCCCCTTAGAGCCTAGCTAACTTCTCCTCACCTTTTAAGCCTCAGCTAATGCATTTCATATAATCACAGTAAGTAAATTCTTTTCATCCTTTTCCTTTCTATTGCCTCCCATTTCAAAAAGACACTTTGTCATTTTTTCTTTTTCAAATATTCATACATGATAGCATATTTGCTTTCTCAGAATGTACCCCAAATATTTTTTTGCTTCCCATTCTGTCCATTTTATGTGTACCAGATCCACATATAAATTTCTTTATCCATAACATGTGCAATCCTCTTCCCCCCTAAATATCACTTGTTCCCACCTATTCTTTCCCTGCTATGCACTCAGGAACCAGTGCTACACCTTAAGTAGATGATCTCTCTTGGACTCTGGGACTCTGGAATATTCTGTAGGAGAGTTTGGTATTTTTTTTACACCAGTCCTACTTTAAAACATTAAACTTTTTGTTTTATAGAATTGGAGGTTTATGTGCAATTGTCAGAAACAGTACCAAGAGACGCCTCATACCCTTCACCTAGTTTCCTCCAAATGTAACGTCTTTGAAAGCTCCAGTACAACATCACAACCAGGATTTTACTATCAATATAGTCAATATACAGAACAGTTCCATCACCACAAGGATTCCCCGAGTTGCCTTTAATATTACAAGCACCTCCATTTCCCCAATACTATCTTTGACAGGTGGCAACCACTAATCTGTTCTTCATTTCTATAATTTTGTCATTTCAAGAATGTCATAGAAATGAGATCATACAGTATGTGACTTATTAGTATTGGTTTTGTTCACCCAGCCTAATTCCCTGAAGAGTCATCCAGGTTGTTTTATGTATCAATAGTTCATTCCTTTATGTCACTGGCTAGTATTCCATGATATGGGTATACTACAGTTTGTTTATCCGGTCACCCATTGAAGGACATCTAGGGTATAGTTTTTGGAACTGTAAGTTTGGTTCATGTTTGTTTAGTACCCATTTCTTCAACAAGGACATAAGGACCATGAGGACAGAGGTTATTACTCCATTATTTATACCTAAAGGTACACTTAGCAGTATCACATTGCTTGGCACACAGTACGTACTTAATACATATTTTTGAATAAATAAGAGGCAGAATCTTGTCTTCAATTTATGTCCAACTGAGGATAGTTATACACAAAAAACTAGGTATTCTGAGTAGTTTATGATCCCCCTTTTCTACCACATAAGGTTCTATCTTGCAAATATATCAAAGATTGGAAGGAAGCAATCCAGTCACCCAGTTCCACCATTCCTTGGGCCTGGTGAGCACTGTTGCACCATGTCTCCTCTGGGTCTCTCTGCTCTAACTGCAGCTGACAACCTCTGAGAGCTCTACCCCTTCAGCCCCATCTCCCTGAAGCCCCTCAAGGCTTTCAGTTATTTACTGAGCACCTCCTTTGTGCCAGGCACTGTGTTTAGAGCTTGAGGAAAAGCAGTAAACAAGATGAAAAGACAGAGTCTTAGCTTTTATGCACTCCATATTTTATTAATGAAGACAGACAATAAATATGAAAAACAGAAATTAACAAGATTTCAGATAGTGATAAATACTGTGAAAAAAATAAGACAAAGTGACATGGTAAAAATATGCTGGTGGACTGGGGCAGGATGGAGCTGCATTTAACCAATGGCCTAGAGATGGTCTTTCCAAGGAGGTAAGATTTGAACTGAGGTATGAATCCATAAAGGAACCAAGCATATGAAGGTCCAGGAAGAAAGGACATTTCAGTCAGAGCAAATAACTAGTGAAAAGATAGGAAAAAAGTAGGTATGTTTGGGGAACAGATGGAAGGCCATTTTGATAATAAACAATGAAGTTGAGGAAGCAGGCAGAGACCAGATCATTCAAGACCATTCAGTACTTGCTGGACATTGGGAATTTATTCTGAGGATGAGGAGAAGCCACAGGAGGGGGTTAAAACAAGAGAGTGACATAATTAGATTTTTATTTTAAAAGATCACTCTGGCCATGACGTGGAGAATAGTTTAAAGGGAAGCAGGAACAGAAGGAAACCAGTTATAACGCTGTCTTCATAGTCTAGGCAAAAGGTGATGGTAACGTGGTAAAGAGGAAAGAATAGAAGAGGTTTATTATAGTTTGGAGGTCACGCTGGTGTTCCTAGACCCCCTCATTCCTCCTCCTGTCATTACCACCCTCTCTCCTATAAGGGCACCACTATACTGACTTTTAACAGCATAGATAGTTAAGTGTTTCTTGTTTTGTTTTGTAATCTACATACTCTTTTGTGTCTTTTCACTCTCATTTTTCCTATTGTTCCATACAGTTGTAGTTTAATTTTCACTGCTGCATATTATTCCATTATGTGAACCTAACAAAGTTAAGTTAGTATTTTCCTGTCAATGAACATGTGAGTAATTTCCCACATTTGGAAATATTACTAGCAGTGCTACTATGAGCATTCTAGTGTGTGATATTTGGAGACATGGAGTAGAATTGCTAAGTTATGAGACATGCATATGTTTGGCTTTAGAGGATAGTACCAGTTTTCCAAAGTAATTACACAGATTTACACTCCCATTAGCACTTATTGACAATTCCTTTACTTGGTATTTTATGTATTTTCCTTTGAACCACTTTGGTGGGTGTAAGAGGCATCAATTTCTATTTTATTTGATATATTTATTTTGTATGCTCATTTTCCAAATCTCTTCTTAAATCTTTGACTTGCACTCTCTTTTCATTTCTTTTATGTTCAGATACCACATTCCAAAGTCAAATACCTTTCCTTTAGTTGATAATGCTGCCAAGTGAAAGAGAGCACTTGCTTTCACACTTACACCTTCATATGCCTTATCATTGAAATACAAAAATATTTAATTTTCAGCAATCTCACATTGTCTGACAGTAACCATAGACCCTAATCATTATTTTGCAGATTGATGAGAGGAATTTCATCAATAGATGGTTTCAAAGTCTCTTGTATCTTCAATTGTTATTTTATTTAAATAATTTTCATCCTCCATTCTCTTTGTGATCCTTTTTTTCCCTTGGACCAAACTTTACTTGTTTCTCCCTCAGTGGTGTTTGTTTCCCCTTTTGCCATCCATTTTCACCTAGTTTAGGATCCCAAAGCAACACTTAGGTATTTATTCCACTTTGATAAGAAGTTATATTTTATATATGAACTTAATTTCCCAGAAATTTTAAAAGTTATTTTACTTAGAAAAAGGTTATGGAAAGACATTATTTTTTTCCTAGAAGCTACTTTTTAAAAAAATTTATTATTTTTTTATTGAGGTATGGTTGAGTTACAATAATATATGTTTCAGGTGTACAACATAATAATTCACAATTTTTAAAGATTATACTCTATTTATAGTTATTATAAAACATTGGCTATATTCCTTATGCTATACAATATATTCTTGTAGCTTATTTATTTTATACATAGCAGTTTGTACCTCTTAATATCCTATCCCTTATCTTGCCCCTACCCCTTGCCCTCTCCTCACTGGTAACCACTAGCTTTTTCTCTATATCTGTGTTTGTTTCTTGCTTTGTTATATTCACTAGCTTGTTTTATTTATTAGATTCCATATATAAGTGATAACATACAGTATTTGTCTTTCTGTCTGGCTTATTTCAGTAAGCATAATATCCTCTAAGTCCATGACAGTTATTTTTAAATGGTTTGAAAAAGAGAAGTCTTCAATACCCAAAGAAACTCAAGACTATTTTCATACATATGGTAGAATTATGACCAGCATTTTCCTAAAGCAGCTTAAGAATTAAACCAGTCCTTATACACAGTGGCCAATCAAAGTGATTAATGTTTCTGAGACTGCTAATCACGGCACTATGTCAAAAGGCCAGTTAGTTCAGCTGACAGTTATGCTATTGGACCTGCAGCTGTACTTGTGGGAATAGCCATTTACTCAGCAAATAAAGAGCAATAAGAATTTCCTCGTAAACCAATTTAACTCCCATGTATATGTGTCTATATAAAAACATGTTTCATGTGATATTGCTAGCAGTTAATGAGGTATTGAGGTGCTGTCTCCTGGGTCCCTTTAAGCTACATGATTCTATGTTCTGTTTCTATAGAATTATAAACCATGTAGCAGGAAGCTCACATTAAGGAAGCAGGAAGCTACCTTTGTGCTGCCTGATGCTGGGATTCAGGCATAGTTAGATAAGTTGTAGAATAGATCTGCCAGAGTTTCTTAGTGACTGAGAAGCTTTCTGGAAAAGAATATAAACTGTGTTCATTGCTGAACTTCAAGCATATCTGATCATGCCTGATGAATTGATGAGTTGGCTTCAAAGAAGCCTAACTGTGAGTAAGAGATTAAAAACTATATATAGAGAGTTGATTCCAAAGAAGAAGAAAGCAGGCAAATGGCTTAGATCCAGTAACAAAGATTTTAGTCATCAGAGGAGGAGGGACTCAGTACAAGTCTTGGTTGATGCATGATTTCATTCTAGGCTTAGCTTCAAGGACCTATAAATTAAAATAGAAAGACTTCTTTGGCTAAATGCTGTAAGACTTCGTGACACAGGCAACATTAATTTCCACCATTGTAGTAAAAATTTGTTAAAAAATATTCAGAGGGAAGTAAGACTGCTCCCACATCCTTTCATGGACCACACAGACCTTTGTTGTAACTAAGGGCTCAGAGTGGACACTCAGAGGTCTTGGGAACCCAGGAAAGCAGGAGGAAAGACTCTCACCACCACTGTAGCTGTGTGGTGGTCATCCGCCTCTGCATTCTTGAGAATGGCGACTTTTGCGTCAGTGGAGCATTACATAGAGCATACAGCGTCAACAGAGCAGCATGGATGCTGTATGTTAGGTCTTCTTCCTGACAATTTGTAAGACACTTCCTGGGGAATCTCCGACTTATTTGTGGCCAGGTGTGTTGAGTTGGAAGTATGGAAGGATGTGATGCAATGCTAGGAGAAGAAATTTCGCAAAGGTTGGATTTTCCTATATTGAGTAGGTCAAGGCCAGAGCGAGGATAATTTACAATAGGATAACATTTTTAAAACTTTCTCTAAAATTGAGATTTTCCCCTGGAAAACTCTAACCACCCATCCATATAGGCACCCATTTATACATTTTAAACATATTCAGTGACTGCCTTTATTTCTCCCCCTCTGAAACCAGAAATGGAAAACATCATTTGTCAGTTTGGTTGGGCTTATTATAAAATTTCTGTCACTTTTCAGTTCTTTATCTTGTCTTAATCTTAGTTTCTTTATTCTTTCTTAGTTCCCTATCTCTCTTTGATTAAGTTTTGAAAATTATTCTTAGAGCCATGAAGTAGCTATATCAATAAAATTATATCAATAAAAATGGACATATTTTTGTTGTAAAAATTGTTGGTTATTAATTGCTCACCGTCCTTTCCTCCTGGTTCTAGCTAACTGAGAAACAGAATTGAGGGGATAAATAAGGAACACAATTAAGTATTGATACCGATTTTATTGATAGAGTGGGATTGAGAACCCAGTCTGGATCTGAGGCCAGGATGGTACTTCCTATGGCCCCTCCTGAATGGAGTCTCCTCGGTCCCACGGAAGTATTCACTCATTCACAGGCAGAGACGCTGGGTTAGAGAGAACAGAGGGCAGGCTGGGCTCACCAGGACACTTTTCAATTTGGTGACCACAAGGGTGGGAGTGCAAGGTGGTCAGGCCCTCAGCACTTGAGAATTGGTGGTGATTACTTAGCAATGCAGCAGTATTTCAACAAAGTGACACTGCCTCACAGTAAGTGTGGCTCACAGATGTTAAGCTCCCCTAGATCTCACCAATCAGATATTTTACCTCTGCTCCTATGTGTGAAATATGCGACGTGCCATGCTCTCTCCAAGGAGAAAAGGAGAAGGAAGTCAGGGAATGAGTTCTCTTCCCCAATACTCCCAAACTTTGTGCTTATTTAACTGTGTGTGTTTAATAACCAAGCCTATGGTCGTGCAGGGTTGTGACTATACCTCTTCAGAGGAGGAATTAGCAGAGTATTAGAGGTGCCCCATGGCCCACCACTGCCCCTCTGGGCCTCCTTCTGGGTCAGTAGTGAACAGTTCAGCTTTTGAACTCAGAAAGTTCTGACAAAGCTTAGAATAAGCCATTGATTGATGTAACTCACAGGGTACAATGTACTCATGGCCAAAAACTCATTCCCTGTTCAAGTTCTAACCTCAAATTATGCCCCACTACATTGTCAAATGCTTCTTATTAGAAACTATACAAAAAGTCCATATGAAAGCAAAAGTAACGCCAATAATACAGTTTAACTTCAAACTATATCACACACTTGCACAACATGAAATTCTTCTCAGTATTGTATTCCTAGAGAGAAATGAAAGATCAGAAGCAAAATCTGATTCAAGTTAATGAAACTTCCAGGAAATCAAAAGTCCAAAATCTTGCCTCTTCAATGTTTTTCTTCCTATTTTCAGCAAGAAGGATTTCAATCACATGCAATCAGGGTCCTTTTAGGAGCAGGCTGGCCTTTTCCTATGGGAATAGGTGTAGCCTCTCCAACAACTTCAAAATTTAATGACTCCAATTTTAATTCACACTCACGTGTGATGTGTTATCAGACAAAGAATCCAGGGTCTATAGGACATGTAAGATGATTTCAGCTGCAGCCTTCACTCATACAATTTGAAAGAGACAAAATAATTTCAATCCTCCCACAGCAGTTATCCCCATACATAATATCATGTCACAGTGCAACTGTCAGCACTGAACCATAGCAGAAAAAAAAAAAAATAGAGTAGATTTGATTTGTCTTGCCAGATTGCCTGATAGTCTAGGCCAGTTTATTTTGAGTCCTTACACCGTGAACTTAAATTCAGTTATGAGAATGCTTCCATTAAGAAGTTAATGATGACACTGTTTCTCACATTTCATATGTTCCTACATTTTCCAAAAATTACAAATTTGCTGTGATAGCCTCTTCAGCCTCCAGGCCTTATTTGAAGCTCTCATCTTTCACTTTATGTTCATTTCACAACTTTTCACTTCCATATCTCCCTTGAGTCGTACTCTTCCAGCATGATTCTGGCATGTGGATGCTGAGGAATGAGCATGCCGCCTGGGGATACAACCTCCCCTCCTCCTTGAGAGCTGGGTACCCTACATTTTAAAAGAGCCAACACTCCAGAGTTCATTGCATCACATTCTCCACAATGTCAATCTTCTGCTCTGTGTTTGGATTTCTTCAACCTCAGAAATATCGAAAGGCATTTTTAGCAGTGTGTCATTTTCTGTTGCAGCCTCTTCTTTTGGAATTCCTTGGGCCTAAGAATCCTGTGTCTTAGTGGGATCTTTCCCTCACCTTCATATTTGCCTCAGCTGGAGATTTTCCTTCAGTATATTATTGACTGAAAGTTGCCATTGATTTTTCCAATGTTTGTGCCCTTTGTGGATTAACAGAGGATAAATATATCTTTCCTGTGTGCACTTTGTCCAATTCTGCATTCCCAGAGTGTTAGAGTTGGTAGAAGTTGAATCCCTTATGTTTCTTCCTAGCATCCCAAACACTGCTTCCTGCTGTCTCTTTTTCCCACAGGTTTCCATTTGCCTTCAGGGTTCTATTTCTCTCTGTTGTTCCCCTGCTCTTTCAGTGAGAACCAGCTGAGCTTTTAAAATTTTACTCACTTCTTAAATGACTGTCTTTCCTTCTCTAAAGCAACAACCATAATATTAATTATAGCAACCTAACCTTTATTGAGTACTTATGGGGGGCCAGATCCTACGCCAAGAGTTTAAAGGTAGGCATGTTTATTTCCTAGTTACCAAGGACTATTTTAAGGATTCAGGAGGTGAAGATATCTCCTGAAGTTTACAAAATTAGGGTTAAACTAAAAGAGAGAGAGAAAGCGAGAGAGAGAAGAGAGATGAATTACCTATTATCCACATTTAAATAGGATACATCTATCCGTAAAAAAGTTCCTCACCTCACCAGCCAGTTAAATCACTTATCCTCCAATAGAGAAGAGCAAATGAAGGGTTAGAGATAGTATCAGAAAATATGTACTGCCGTGCTGGAGAAAGGCAATGCTTTCTTGTGGTCAAGGGTCCAAAGTCCCTAACTGAGTTGCTGTAGAGACTAAGTGATTTCATATAAGTTACTCTCATTAATAAAATCAGTAAGTGCTGCTCCTTTCTCAAGAGTGTTACAAAATCTTCTTCCTTCTACAGAGTTAAGGAAAAAGGGAATAATTGTGTTCTCCAATAATGTCCAGTTCAGGACCCTCACAATCACAGTGGAAGAACTTGTTGATTCATTCACGTCATATTTCTCTCTGTCTTACAGCATGGGAGAAGAGCATACCTATTAATACAGAACTTGTGGTGATTATGCCACTTGTATGGTTTATAATAATGGTGTTTGATCATTTACTCACAGTGTTATATATAAACTTTAAGGATTTTTTTCCTAAGAAATAGCTTGGGTGGTTTTTTAAAAGTATAAATACAAAGCATGTCATTGCAAATATTTTATACAATACTTATACAGGGAAAAGTAAATGAAAATCACTGGTTACTCCACTTCCAAGAGACATTACTGTTAACATTGTCATGGGAACCTTTCAGGGATTTTTCTGTTCATGTGAACACACATACCTTAAAATTATAAAGTGGGGCATCCATTATACTAGTGCCCACTAATGTGTTAGAATGTATTTTTTCCCTTAATAATATATCATTGGTGGAGGGGCGTCAAGATGGCAGACTAGGAAGATCCTGAGCTCAACTCAGGGAGCCCACAAACACATCAAAGCTACAACTACATATATGGCAACTCTCACTGAGAATTACCTGAAGACTAGCAGAACAGCTCTTCTACAACCAAGGCTATGAGGAAAGAACCACACAGAGTCTGGTAGGATGGAAGGAGAATTAATCTAGTTGGGACCCACACCCCTAAGCGGGGACCCAGAAGAGAAGGGGGATTTCACAGGCTTGGGGATCCTCCCTAAGAAGTGAGAGAGATACGAGCCCCATATTAGGCATCCCAGCTATGGGGTCTGGCACTGGGAAGATAAGCCCCCGTGACTAGTTTGAAAACTAGTGGGCTTACCTGAGGGCTGTAAGAAACGGAGCCTCCACTCTTGAAGAATACAAGCATGGACTAGCTTTTTCCCAGTCCCGGTGCAGAGGCAGCAGATTGAAAGCTGCCTGATGCTCCAGCTGGCCTGCCAAAACCTCCCCAATACACCCTCCAAAGCCACATCAGCTTCCTGCTCGTCCATCTTGCTCCGACACTGCTCCCTGCTAAGGTGGAGACCACCATCGTTTGCCCCAAGGAAAAGTGAAGCCAGCTCAGGAGAGCTGCTCCAGCACCTTGGGCCCCACACATGCCCCCAACCAAAGAGAGACTGCCATGGCTGCCAGGAGAAGCCCAACTCCTTCAGGGCCCCTTGGGCCCCAGCCTTACCCCATGAGAGCAAGGCAACAGCCACTGATCCTGGGAGAAGCCCCAGAATTCACAGGGCTTTGGCTCTTGTCCCTCCAGCTTGCCAGGCTTACCTCTCACCAAGGCAGCAGCCACCAATGCATCCCAGGAGAAGAAACAGCCCATGCTCACTTCAGATTCAGCTCTCCCACAAAAGCCATGGGGCACAGGCAGACTGCATAGGGACACTCCCAAACAAGGACTCCTGACCATCCTAACACGGCCAAAGTCCACCATGGCAATTGGTAACAAAGGCATGACTACTTAATTGTGCACTTAGTGTAGATATTTGCAAATAAGTCCCAAGTTTACACCCATATATGCCTTATGTCCGATAACTGATGTAATCTTTCTTTGAAACCACCCTCCTGCCACCCTCTCCAACAATGCTGGTGAGTAGGGAAAATATAATTTAGTTTAATCCAGTAACTTACATCGATCCAATAACTTAAACTTTTTTTTTAGATAATAGTCTTACTCAAGCAAATTCTCCATCTTCCAGATTCTCTGTCCTTGTCCTGATATGTCCAAAATGGTCTCAAGTTGTGAGATGTAAAGGGCTACATAACCCATGGTGATTGAGAGGATGGGAGGGACAGGTCTGCACACAGGTCCCTGTATGCCCTGCTGGCATACTGTGCTAATGTCTGTGATTGGGGAATTTGTTGCATCTTCTTTGGTTTGATCAGGACCCAGAGATCCTCCGCTCTTGACTCAAAGTTTCATTCACTTACAAGCGCTAAAAGGTCCTATGTGTGGCTGCAGGGTTATGTACTTGGTTGTGCTCGGCTATAGTACATTTAATCCCTGCCAGACCTCTATGGAACCTCTGGGAGGTACCGTAGCTGGATGCCCAACTACTTCTACATCTCCACATCAACTTCACTCTGAGGACATGTGGTACCTTCCAGGTCTTTTTCATGGCACATAAGAGTTAAGTGCCTTAGGAGTTTTATCTAAGACTCTTATTCTGCCTAAAGACTCCAGAAGGAGAGCGGGAGGGATGCTCTCTGTAGCTGTGTTCTCTTCAAGGTAGACTTATTTAGATAGTTCTTGATCCAGGGCTCAGTGCCAGCTGATACATCTCTCCATCTTACTTTTAATGTTTCCTGTTTAGTGTGGCAGACACCTATGTATACATGTCAGGTATAATACAAACCTTATATTCCCAGCTTGTGTCAAAAATATTTTTCATAGTCATTGGTAACTTTCCATTTAAAAATTGACCTAGCTTAGCGAGGTATGTAGGATAGATGATCTTAAGTCACAGCTCATAAAGCAGATCTACCACCAACAAGTAGCTATAAAAACATTGGATTGAGGCTGATGGGGAAGTTGATACAAACAAGCGTAATAGAGACATATCCTTTGGCAGGTGTCTGGGTCAGCATTATAATGTAAATTTGTTGCCAGTACTCTTTATCTTCTCAAGTCATTTGCGATTTTAGAGATGCCCGGTTTGCACTAAGGCATAATGAACCCTATGAGATTTTAACGTTGTTGGCCCAGTTTTAAAATGTGGTTAACTGAGTGGTTAATGTAGGATGAGTTCTTAGGACTGCATTAGGCCAATCAGTCTAATTAGGTTGCATGCCCATTGGGCATGGACTGTGAGTGCTTGACTAAGTTTTTCGTTACGATTTAGCACATTTTGTCTCAATAAATTTCTTTTGCACTAAACCTCACAAAGTGGTTTGCAAATCACCACTTAAATATTACAAAAATACAAACACATGATTTATAGAACTAATACTTGCACTCAGTTTGAAAGCTGGCCTCTGATTTTATGAAAGTACTTTAGTACTGTTACATAATTTTTTTCCCAAAACAGTGAAGGGAAAACTCTGGTGATACATGTGTACATTAGATACGTGTTAGGCTACTGGACTCCTGTAGGCTTCTATAATTCTATGTCAATATAAAGGAATTTTAAAAAACTACTCTGTCTTATTTCCACCCAAAATTTCTAGACTGATTTATTAGTTGTTCAGTTATTTAATCAGTAGCTCAAGATATCTTAGGAGTTTCCACTTTTTCAGTAGGCTGAACTGATATTAACACTGGTCTATGTAAACATGACTTTTTACTTCACTGGTAGCTAACTTTAAAGACTTTATGAGAATCAACCTTTTTCTACTGTCCACAGCTGTATGTATTATATATGTATGTACACAGAGCTAAAATATTTTCAAGAGAAACTTTCTAATCATATGCCCATATCATGGTATTTAGACTATAAGATTCATGAGGGCACATCCAAGTCTTTTTCACCTTTGTTTTACAACAGAGTCTGGCACACAGTAAGGACACAACCAAATATGAATAAATAAGTACCTATTGAAACCTCCTGACAATAAGAGACACCCAGTCATATGTTCATGAGATACCACCTTGGGAAAGAGATAGAACGGTGACTCTAGGGGACTCTGCTTATAAAGATTCAGGAGATTCATAAAAACTTCAGTAAGGAAGAAACTCATTCAAGATGGTAAGATCCATGTAGGCAAATATTTCCCTACAAATAACATACCCGTATCTTACTTTGGTTTCATAGAGTCCATAAGATCCGTATGAGGTGCACAAAAGAGAAAATAAGTTCAACATCTTATGAACATTTTATAGTATCAGAGATTCCTAGAGTTAAGAAGAATCTTAGAGGTCATCCGTCTAAGTTTCCACCAAAAATTAGAGATTCTCTTCTCAGCCATAGTAATCATCCAGCTCAAATCCTTCCACTAATAGGAAACATGTGCTTTGTAATTATATACTTACGTGCTTGTAATCCAAACTAAACAGATTTATATCCTAAGGAAATGAGTGGGCTTGAAGAAAATGACCATACATGTAGGACAGAAGAGTCCGGATATAATGAAGAAAATTTACCTAATTAGAAATAAAGCCTATATCTAGATCAAAGGGAAACATTATACTTCAAAAGCCAGGATTAATGAAAGAGACCAAACCTATAAATATATTGGAGAAATTGTGATTTCAAGGATAAAGCATCTTTCGGGCTATACTAGAATTGCTAATTGACACCCCTGACCCAATATCATTTCTCATCTTCTTTTGTAATAAGGGTATTTTAACAGAGCTACCTAAAATAAGCATTCCTTTTCCCAGACTCCCTTGCATCTTAGTGTGGCTATGTACCACATTCTGATCCAAAGGATGTGAGCAGAATTTGTGTATGTAACTTCTAAGTCATGTCCTTAGTAGGACATGCCCCCATGCCCCTATGCCCCATTCCCTTTCCAGCTGGCTGAGATGTGAACATGGTGGTGAGCCATCTTCCATGTGGATGAGAACAACTTCCTAGAAGTGGCAGAACGGCAGGATGAAAGGACCTGCATGTTTGCCTTGATTGCTTATGCTTGGACTATTACAAAGGAGAGAAATAAACTTACTTCTAACTTATCTGAGTTCCTTTTATTTTAGGTCCTTACGTAATACACAGCTTTCCAGGTGGACAAATTGCAAAGTATCAGGATCTAAGTAATACAGATATAAGTGTGTTTAAGTGATATATAATAAACTTAAGCATCATACAAAAGATACAATACTTTCTCTTCTGGAGCTGATGAAATATTTTCAAATATTATGTTAGGTCAACAAAAACTCATTAAACTATAAAAAGCAAAAGTTGTACAGGTGATTTTCTTTGATCAAGAAAATAATAACACAAAGGGTAAGGAGATAATTATCAAAAACATTTACTACTTAGAAAATTTTAAAATGTATCCCTTAGGTCAAAGAAGAAATTAAAGTTGCAATTATAGCTATTTAGAAAATAATGACAAGAAGCTTCTATTAAAGCTTATGAGCTATGACCTCAGAGCTGTGATTGTGTTCTCTGGATGTTATTTTCGGCCAAAAGGAGCCAGAACTCACTGAAGACAGCTGATTTCAGTTCTGGGTCAGGAAATGTACACATGTACAATATGAGTCCAAAACATCTTTCATAAAAGAAAGTAAGAAAGTTTTCATGGTGTACTGGGTTCGTGTAAAAATGACTCCAGAACAAACATGAAAAGATTTCCACTGGACAAAGGTGAGCATCTTGAAAAACAATAATATGTGCTCTGGGTTGAAATACATCAAATATATTTAAATCTACGAGTTCATAAGGGTAAGTGCTTTCCCCACTCCACCCAAGCAAATTAAAAAAAAAAAAAATCCTTGGATAACTATGAAGTTACTAGGAAACAAACTCACTGTTTTGAAAAATGTAAAAAAGAAAGTAATCGATTATTTATCTTGTCCTTCACATAAGATCTACAGCTCAGAATAAAACAAATAATTGATGAGTGAATATTTCTCCTTATGGAAATTTTGAAGCTAATAAATGTAAAAGGAATGATAAAAGTGAAAATCACTGTTCTGCAACCCTAATGCAAATCTAATGTAAACAATCCAGGCAATGATCAACAATGGCTGCTAATATGACAAAAGGACAATCAACATTATGTGTTTCTTGATGGAAGTATTATACATAATTCCACCTTTGATTGAAATCAAATCTGCTCTGATAAGGACCAGTTTACAGGGAAATAAGGGACAAAAAATATGATAAATGATACCTAAGGAAAATAATCATCAAAATCCAGTCTTGGGAAACTATAGAATAATAGAGGAAAAAGTCAGGTTTCTTTAATAAAAAGATGGAGAGAGAGAGAGAGAGAGAGAGAGAGAGAGAGATTTGTACAGTATAAGATACTTAAAAGACATATCAAGTTATATAAGAATGCTTATATTTTAGAGGTACTTACAGATGAAATGATATGATGTCTAAGATTTTCTTCAAAATAATCCAATGGTGAAAGATCTAGCTGAAGACCTATAAATGAAAGAAGACTGGTCATCAGTTGATATATTTGCAGCTGGGTAATAGACCCACATGGGAGTTTATTACACTGTCTTACTTCTGTATACGTTTAAAATTTTCTAAAATTAATAAATTAAAAAATTATGGAAAAAACCATTTCTCAGAGAAAATATCATTTTAGTCTTAGATCTCTTCATTATTAAAGAAGATATAAACTAGCAATTCAGCTCAAGAACTTTAAAAAGAATAACAAAGCAAACTCAAGGAATATAAAGTAAATTAAAAAATTAAAACATATTAAAAATTTCAGAAGCATAATGTCCTCTATGTCATAAATATTCTTCAGTACAGCAATTGATTCCTAATTTCCTGTGTGAGGGCATTTAAATCAAGCAGTCCTAAAATCTAGCTTAATAACAAAAATCCTTCTAATGGAATTCCATCAGAATAGCCTCCCTTGTCTTCATCTAACAGATGTAGAATATGTAGACTTCTTATGAGTCCTGGTGTCACAGAATCAATAAAAGTGATGGAAATGATTTCTTTTAAAACAGTATTAGAATACTGGTCTGTTTCTGGGACCTCATATGTATAATCTTAGGACTGTTGACTCTCCTTTGACTTGAACTCTTGCCAATATTCCAAGTGATAAACCCTTAAAGAGTCCCAAATCACTATCAACACATCAAATTCCTTAAGAAGGAGATTTCTAGTCATGCCATCTATAGTTGACTATATTGTCTTCCTCCTACAGACTGCTGTCACCCTGGTGCCTCCCTTTACTACTTCTATAGAGGGCACAAATGTCTGGAAGACAAGCTTTTCATATGATAATTTCTTCTACTCAGTCAAGATAGATTCTAAAATCAAAATCATTATACAAACATCAGAGATGATAGACTCTTCCATTTAAAAGGGATGCTGGCATTGAGCTGGTTAAGTTTCTGAAGTTGAAAGTCATTTTATAACACACTCCGTAAGTAAACAGTAAATATCTAGTCACAGTTTATGATATATCTTTTCAATATGTGTAATCATTTCTTTTTCCCTAAAGTGTTCTCCCTAAATTTGCAATAGCTCATGTAAGCATTATGAGCTGCATAATTGGCAATAGCTCATGTAGGCATTATTTTACCTATCTATGTAACTATTTGCTTAAGAATCTATGCGATATTGGGAAAATACTGTATTTCTCTGAGGCTGAATTTCTTCATAGATAATACTGAATAGTAACACCGTATATTGATGTTGTACAAATTAAATAACAATGTAAACGTTCAACATAGTGCCTGACTTATGAAATATACCTTGTATAGCTTAGATTTCTCTGGACAAATACAAAAGGACAAACATTTAAGCACCAAAGTATATTCCTTATGAGTTGTATATTACTATGCTGTTACAGTGGCGACACTATGATATTTGGGCAATAATTCTTGTGTGTTTTAGTCATGACATTCTTTCCACACCATTTAGAAGAAATTTTTAGAGAAAATCATTAATAAAGAAATACAATTTACATTTTTTCTCACAACTTAATGGCAAAAAATTATGAACTATAAGCACCTAATAGAAAAAAAAGTCATGCAAAGAACATTAAAATGAAGCTATTGATGGTGGCTTATTCATGAGCTATTGATTATGCTGATTTAATTACCCACAGTTATAAGATTTTAGAACGAAAAAAAAAAAATTGAGGACACCCAGTGCAATCCTGGTCATCTCATCTTCTGTACTTGGGAGCATTATTCATCTTTTTAAGGGAAATATAGATCCTAATAAATCAAAACCAAATGTATTCTTCCTATGTTAAATCTTTTAGGGATATAAATTTGACAAGTTTTGAAAATTTAGGAGGGAACCTTTTGCTTTCTATATCCCTTTAATTCCTTTAATGGAATAGGGTGAGGGTAGAGGGGTGGGGCAAGGAGAGATGAATAATGATATCATTTTGATTTATTATAAGGCATAAGCTAATATTATTTCTGTCCTCCACAGTATCAGATAGAGAAAGTACAGAAAGCACTTATTTTCAAAAATGAAGTAGAAGAAAAATAAACACACTGAAATTTATTTTTGATTATATGGTTGCTAAATCAATCTTATTTTCCATTGATTTATTTTGTTTCCTTCAGAGAAATCTAAATATTAAAATCTTGCCCAAACAGATAAAGATTTTTTTTTGCCTTTGTCAATTGTAGTTTAGTTCTTAAATTTGGTGCAGGTTTTTCAATCCCAGAAAAATGTCTGAGTTATAGGTGCATAAGAGGTACAACCAAAAGAGTTTCTGTCATCAAAGTTCATGATTTTTTCGTGTGTTGCATAAGACAGCAGGCAAAGGTCACCAAAACCTGGTCCCTTCTGAAGGTATAGTTTTCTCCCCTTTCCCTCCTTTTCACTACCACTCATCCCTCCCCACTCCATTAAAATAGCTGTACATAATATACAGACTAATAAGACCCCATTATTTGATAATCTGTGTTATTCTTTACCCACTTAAGACTTATTTTTCCATAATTTTCTTCTATTTGGAGAGACTGTTCAAACATTTTGGCTACTCAAGGCCTATATAAACTCAGGATCCACCTCAAACCCGTTTCCTGCCAAGAAACCATCTTTGATTTCTCTAGTATCTGGAATTAGTATCTCTCCAGTGTAATTACTTGTGAACCCCCCAACCCTGATTAAATTCAATTAATGGACTTTTATCTTGCTCCAAGCATCTGAACTTGGTCAGAAGAAAGACAGCAATGCTGATCAATATAATTTTAAATTCATCTACACTGACCTCAAGTTACAAGCAATTCTATCACATTTCCTCACTTTATTAACTTTCTTAGTCTCTTAGGTAAAGGTTTCACATTTTCTCTCTCTCTTAAAACTCCAATACCCCATCCTTCTCCCATTTGATTTCCTTGATTTTTTTGTCATTGAGAAAATATGGGCAACACATGCTCTTCCTACCAAATTTACCATTACTTGCATCTGTACTCATACCACCAGTCTTTATTTCCATGACAATGGTAAACTAATGGTAACTCTATATCTGAACAAACTCTTACTTTGTGCACAAAATTCCATTCCTCTCACTCACCCTAGGGCATTATTCCTGCAGTTGATCCTTTCTCTCCTGGATTGCCATTTTTATCCTCTTTTATTGGATAATTTTGATCAGCATAAAAACAGTTACAATATCTTCCATGTTAAGAAAAAAAAACCTTTCTTCACCCCACTTCCCCTTCCAACTACTACTCTAATTTTCTGTCCCTCTTTACAGCAAAAGTCCTCAAATGAGTTGTCCATCCTCACACTCTCCATTTGTCCTTTTATTCTCTCTTGAATCCAAGAGATTCATCAGAAAATCAGTTGGCTTTACCTTCCAAAGACATCCAAATTCCAACAACTTTTCACCACCTTCACCCTCTTCTAAAGAACCATCATTTCTCACCTGAACTAGCGCTTCAGCCTCCCAGCTAGTCTTCCTGCTCCCATAAGTGTCCCCACCCCTGCACTCTGAGTGATACTCTTAAAACATAAGTTAGTTAGATCATGATACGCTTCTGCCCAAAACCCACTAAGGATTTTGCATCAAACTCAGAATTAAATTCACATCTGCAGCATGGTCGGCAAAGCTCCCATGATCTTGCCCTCCACTAACTCTATGATGTCATTTGCTGCTAATTTCTCATTCTGACCTCACCTCATCTCAATTATTCTGCCCCAGCCACAGTGTCCTACTTGGAGATCCTTGAGCGCACCGGGCACACTCCTGCCTCAGACCTTGGTACTTGCTGTTCCCTCGCCTGAGAAGCTTTCCTCCCCCCACATACCCACACATTTGCCTCTCACTTCCTTTAGTCTCTGCTCCAATGCCACTTCTTAACAGAGAGGCCTCACTTAAACACTCTGTATTATGTCTCTACCTTTCTCTCTCTGCATTATTTTTCTGCATAGCATTTATCAGTACCTAAATATTACATAGGTATTTGTTGAGCAACAGCTTTTCCTGCTAGAATATAATCTACATGAGAGATTTTTTTTCCACTTCTCTATTTCCAGCATCCAGACTGTATCTTTCAAGTAACTGCTCTCAATAAATATTTGTTGGCTAAATAGTAATATCACATGTTTTATCTTCCTTTATGTAATTTATTATAACTTGTTTGCACTGTATGTAATACATATATATCTTCTGGTCCATATACATAATATATCTTCTTCAGAGCAACCAATGATGCCCAACAATACATCTGTGTTTTGTGGACATTATCTGTTTTAATTCTTATAACAATTCTGAGATTAGGGTTATATTATCCTCATTTTACAGATTTGGAAATGAATCTAAAGAGATTAAAACTGTTGAACATAGTTACCATTCACAAACCTCATTCCTGACCCCCCCAAATAAAGGCTCTCCCTGTAACTTTACAGTTGAATTTGCTTTTCTAACATTTAGTTCAAACTATGCTATTTGTTGGAAATTTAATTAAGTTAACAGCTCAAACGTAAGCATCGTTTATACACCTTTGAAACGTGGATCTATAGAAATGGCAGTTGAATTAACTACTTGACAAGAACTATTTTCCCATTTGCCTTTACTTTCCTCTACGTTCATTAATGAAAGCACACTTAAATACCATGAAATAATGGAGTTGCCTAAATGATTGGGCATGAAAAGCTGGAAAAACACACTGTTTTGGCTCAGTGAGATATTGAAATTTTTATTTTTAGAAATATTTCTGGAGAGAGTAAAGCTTGATGAAGTATATGAAAACTTGAACTGAAATGTTTTATTTATTGACGTAAGTTTTTTAAACAATCCAAGCTTTAATTTTTTTTTCATATTTAATTATTTTTATGCCACTAATTTTCTATGACTTTCTACTCATGCACCCATATTCCCTCCCCGAGGCCTTTATATTTCTAATTCTTACACATATAATAAAGGTTGGAACAAACTGATGAGGAAAAAAAGTAGAATTTTGCCTTACAAGATCTTTCTTATAATTTTCTAGATGTGCATCCCTTGCTTTCAAATTAGCTACGGTTCAGGAAGTGATGCTGCTAAAACTCCAACGTGAATGTATGAAGATCCAGACATGAGAGAAGCTGGACTTTACATATAGAATCTTTCCTCACTGGCGTCCCTCTCCCTGCCTTGTTCATCTCTGCGTGGGGTTATGCCATCCACCCAGGGGCACAATGTCTATTTCCACAATGCATGGAAATCACCCTGGGCATCTCTTTTCCCTCTCTATGCTTTCTGTCCCCATATTAAATCCATCACTGAATCTTATTGACTTTACTTCTAAATAACTCTCTAATCTATGAACTTCTCTCCCTACTTATTGTCACAACCCTGGTCTAATTCTCTGGCTTATGGCAACAGGTTTCATACGGTCTTCCAGCTTTCAAACCTTTTTTGATAAACAGCCACTGTGATTTATTTTAAACACAAATCAATTCATATCTGTGTAAAACCTTTCAATGTCTTCCCATTGCATTTAGGAAAAAATTCATCTCCTTTCCATAAATTATAATGTTCTTTATGCTTTAGCCCAGCTAATACCGCTCTCTCTCTCACTACCTACCATCCAGTGTTTATAACTTCACTGGAACTTTTTCTGGTGGTCATCCAACCACCTAGAATGCTCTTTTCCAGACCATGCAAGCCTGGATTCTTCTCAGTTTCAGGTCTCAGTTTAAATGACTCTTCTTCAGAGAGGCTCTCCCTGACCACCCAAAGTAAAGTAATTGTTCTCATTGTATTCTCTGTCAAACAATTTTATTCATTTTCTCTGTAATACTTTTTGCATTCACAATGACATATTTACTTGTTGATTGTATGTGTCTCTCATTACACTGTAGACTTCATGGGAACAGAAACGTCTATATTGCTCTCCAGTATACACCCAGGGCCTTGCACAGTGCCCAGCATGTGGTAGTTGCTCGATAGATAACTGATGACTGACTGACTGAATGAATGAATGAATCAATGAAAAACTGAATAAATTGTTTGATTAACTTGGTAAACCAAAATTATTGGGTTCAGATTCTATCACAAGATGTTCAAGCCAAATAAGCTTAATTATAGATAAAATTAAAACATATATATATATATATAACTTTTGAAAATTGTAAAGCACAATAGAATTGAAAGAATCATTCAACAAAAATATATACTCTTTGTTCAAGCTGATATTTATAATTATAGACCAAATACTGGCTCCTTAAAAAAGCATAAATAAAATCATTATTGCATAAAATTTATACAGTAGTGCTTTACATTTTTAATAGTATAGGAGTAAATTTGCCTCTGTGGAAACATCAATTTTATCAACAAAGCATTAATTAGAAATCAAACTATAAATGTTGGGCTCCTGAATTAAAAGTGAAGGCATATCTGTCTCAACACTGCGAGTGCTTTATTCTCACAATGTCGCTCATGAAAGCATCTCCTTGTGTCTGTGCCTTGTTCCTCTCCACGGGGCTAGGATTTATTTATGTTGTAGCATTGCTCTGGGAAAAGGACACCGCACTGCCCACTTCCGTTGCCTCAAACTCTGGCTCATTCAAATCAGCTTATGCAAATAGATGTCTGAGAGCAGCCTTCTCTGTCTCCACCAACTCAGCAGGCATATGTGGATCTTTGTTTAGGTCAATGCATGCCATATATGCGTCCACATGGCATGAAAAATATATTTCTTAAAGGAAAATTCTTAGTATAAAAATTTAAGCTAAAAGCACAGAATATAAAATGATGTGGGAAAGAAAGTATAGTAAATTTGACTACAGGCGTGATATGTAAAGTTATATTATAATCCAAGAAAATTCATTACAGCAGAGATGAGAAAACATTGCCTTATCATCTATTCACTTTCCCAGAATACTGCTGAATTCTGGGAAGAACAAGTGGAAAATAATAACAGTTAAATATTCTGAAGCCTTAAGTTTTCTAAGCACTTTATGTACATCAAGTAGTTCATGCCCCACAAAAATTCAGTGAGGTAGGCAGTATTATTCATTGTGTTTGACAGATAAGTAAACATGACACGTAAATATTAGGTAACTTATACAAAGTCATGCAGCTAGTAAGTGGTATGGATAAGATTTGAGTCTAAAGCCCACATTGTTTGTTTGTTTGTTTTTTCCGCGGTACGCGGGCGTCTCACTGTTGTGGCCTTTCCCGTTGCGGAGCACAGGCTCCGGAAGCTCAGGCTCCAGACGCGCAGGCTCAGCGGCCATGGCTCACGGGCCCAGCCGCTCCGCGGCATGTGGGATCCTCCCGACGCCGGGCATGAACCCGTGTCCCCTGCATCGACAGGCGGACTCTCAACCACTGCGCCACCAGGGAAGCCCTAAAGCCCACATTCTTAAATACTGTTCAATACTGCCTCTGATAAATAAGTTACATTCCAATACATTCTTAAAGAACCTACAGATCAGTAAAAGGGAAAGACACGTGCCCGAACAAAGGATTAATCCTTTTATATAATTAATATTTATAATTTCCAGAATATTTTTACTATATTATTACATTAATTCATATAGGTAAACAATTAGCATAATACTTGGCATATAGTATATGCTTGAAAAGTGTTCTTCTTCACTGGATCCTCACCTCTACTCTGTTAGGTAGCAGAGAGTAGATGTCAACATGAGGAAAGCTATTCATGATTATGAATTAACCATGAAATTCTGGTGACATATTCAGCCAGAGTTTTTCTCACTCATGCAAAGTGCCATGTTGGTCAGCAAGGGCTCTCCTTCAAGCATGGATCAGAGGCAGTAAAATCTTTGACCACGGTTACCAGTCCTAAACCTCAATCCAACTCCGTCCACCTCAACACATGGCTACTTGGGAAGGCACAGAATGAGGTCAGATGTTGATAGCTCCCTCCATCTCAACACAGGTCATTTCTTTTCCTTTTTGTTCTTTATTGCAGTATAGTTGCCATACAATATTAAGCAAGTTTCAGATGTACTACATAGTGATTCACAATTTTCAAAGGCTGTACTCCATTTATACTTATTATAAGACTGGCTATATTCCCTGTGCTGTACAATATATCCTTCTATTGACAGCTTATTTATTTTATACATAGTAGTTTGTACCTATTAATCCCCTACCCCTATCTTGCCTCTACTCCTTCCCTCTCCCCACTGGTAACCACTAGTTTGTTCTCTATATCTGTGAGTCTGTTTCTTTTAGGTTATTCAATAGTTTGTTTTATTTTTTCAACACAAGTCATTTCTGCTGCTTACATTTTCTTAATCAGAACCAGTTATATGACCTGAATGCAAATCCAAAAGAAGTTGGGAAATGTTGTTTTTCTATGGGCCCATAAAAAGAAAATCATGTAATAAACAAAAAGAATTGTATCTGCTACTAGTACTAGTATTCCTCTTTGTCAGATCAGTATAGTGAGGTACATGAAGGTATAGTGACCTACTCTTGACCATTCAGTCAGTACACATTGAAATGAAACAGGCTTTCTGCATTTTAAATTAGTGGTCATTATGCTAAGTATCATAACCAAATAGTTAAATCTTATGAAGAAAACAGTTATTTCAGTTGAGAGTTATTGAAATCCTTCATAGAAGAAATGCCATTGAAACTGTTATTAAAGGTAGATAGGATTTGTGTACAGAGAGATGGGATAAGGGAATCCTAGGCAAAGCTACATAAGCAGAGTAGAAGTAAAGTAGTAGAAAGTATATATAGGAGCTAACTCAATTTGACCAAATCAGGATAATTATTTTAATGGGCATAAAATTATCCTGCTAAGTGAAAAATTTCACCTTGGTCTGATTGATACAAAAATCTAAGTGCTTAGTTGATATGGACATTAAGACAACTTATTATTTCATGGTTTGATCACCTTTGCTCCTTTTATTGTTAACCCAGACATAGCCTTGGGTTCTAAAATGTACATATGTTACCTGAAAACTCATGATTTATTTAAAGTTTGCTAGTGGTAAAATGCTTCAAAATATTCCCCCGATTTCAAGTATGGTCATTAATGACTGGTATATACTTGAAAAAAACAATCTAAAAAGCCATTAATATAGAAACATTAAATTTAAACAAAACTAGCACTCATTCATTCATTTATTTATTCATTTGGCATTTACCTTTCAAGGATTTATGTTCTAGGCAAAATACTTGATGCAGGTTAGACATGATTGAGATAGGTCACTCACATTCTTTTAATTAGTATAGACCAGTGCACTTCACATAGAATTAGAATAAACAGGATTTGCAATAACAAAGATATGCTTTGTAAGTATTTGTATTTTTTTCCCTTTTTGAAACTCAAATGCAATAATTAAATTAAGTTGGGCACAAATACTGACATACAAAATGGACGAATTTTTTTAATCATGCCTGTCAGGATTTAACCTAAATAAAGCAGAGGATCAGGTTTTTCTCTCTTTCTGTGTATATTACCCAGAACAAAAGGGAGATTCTGAAGCTTTGGCAGTGGACTTGGAAAAGAAGCATACAACATCTCCCTAGGCAAAGCCCTAAAACGATTTAAACTGTGTGCTTCTGTGAAACATGCTATACGTGATATTATTAGGCTGAAGCAGTAGAAAACAATAAAAATAATACAGCTTTTCATTTGTGTTCGTCTTGAAAATTAGGCAAAGAGGATTCACTCAAGAACAGATTAGTTACATAAAACATGACACATGTACCCAGTTAGAGGGCACCTCCTTGTTTAGATTCTTTGGTCTCTGTGGTTACAGAAGGCTGGGCCAGATGAAGATGGACTTGCCTCATCTTTCTCATAAAGTGAAGGGGTGACAGGCAGATAGCGGCCCACAGCCTTACCACGTGCTGGGGTGTCAGGAAAGAATAGATTTGAGTATCAAGGATGACAAAATATCATCAAAATGTTCCATACAAAATTAAAAATAATTATTTCAGGATTTTTGGCACAAGAAGGTAATGGATGGGTTTTGATACAAACTATAGTGTGTTATAATTTAAAACCAACTATACATTATAGAAGGCACTCTAGGATTAAAGGAAGTTCCCACAGCAAATAAAAATAAATAATGTAAATGTTCTCTGGGGTTACATTTTTGCAGCTTCATTGTTTCGTGGAAACTTCTGATGTGGGAAACCATATTATTCACTGGAGATAGATAGTGATATATGCAATCGACACAGGATAGAATATTTCAAATAGGGCTTCAAGGTTTAATTAGAAAAGGCAGGTTAGTGACCTATAAACCTAAGAAAGAGATTCCAGTATTTCTGTCTTAAAAAAAAATCAACAAACATACAATCAATAGACTGTTCTTATGGAGCCTTTGACGTAAACGATGAGGGATATATAAAAGAGAATGAGAAAACTTTATGCCTGCTTGAGAGGACAAAATATCCCATGATGAGCACTGTTGTTTGTCAATTTTAAGAACCCTATGAGAAGAGGAGGACTGGAGACTAATATGCAATAATCAGAGAGTGATATAAGTTGGGATAGAATGAAGAACTAAATTGTTGGTTTTCACTCATCTTATTATAGCGTTTTGGAGAAAAGGGCTATCTGCAAATACTAGGTTAGACAGAAAAACATCCAGAGAAAAGTGAGCCTTGAGTTGAAGCTTAAGTGAAGGGAAGAAAAGATATTGAAAAGAAGAGGGTAGAGAATTCCATGACAGGGAACTGTATGAACCTAGGATATAGAAAGATGATAAAACTTGGAAGTTGACATCAGGGCAGAGTTGGAAGTTGCTTGAGATAACTTAAGGAGGATCAGACAATGATAAAAATCATGGAATTGATATGTTCAGCAGAGAATTCATTGAAAGTCATTTTTTAAAAAGTGTGATGTGATAATTACACTCAGTGTCTTCTGAAGAATAGCCTGGAAAGTTTAAAAAAGAACAGAAAGTTGAGATGTGATGTCAGGGAGACCACAGATTGTACTAATTAAAGCATGAGATGATAAGGGGCCAGGAATACTCTATGTTATATAAAGAGCAACAGATGATCTTCCTTGATTATTAAAATTAACCCATCCACAGTGATACTCCCTAATCCTCTTCACGCACTATTTTTTCTTAGCTTTCCTAACCATTTTATTTTTATTTATTGTCTCTCTCATCTCTACAATAGGTAATCTTTTTTGTTTTGTTTTGCTTTTTCAGTGTTGTATTTCCACAGGCTAGAACAGTGCTTGACATATGATACGTGCTCAATAAATTTTTTTTGATAAATCAATGAGTAAATATTGCAAAAATTCTGAAGAAAGTGATCCTTAGGAGCAGATTGAATATAAAGAATGCCTACTCCTGGGCATATATCTGGAGAAAACCATAATTTGAAAAGGTACATGCACTGCAATGTTCACTGCAGCACTATTTACAATAGCCAAGACCCAAGTGTCCCTCAACAGATGAATGTATAAAGAAGATATGGTGTGTGTGTACGTATATATATATATATATATATATATATATATATATATATAAAGGCAGACAGAGAAAGACAAATATCATATGATATCACTTATATGTGGAATCTAAAAAAATTATACAAATGAACTTATTTACAAAACAGAAATAGACCTACAGATATAGAAAACAAATTTATGGTTACCAAAGGGGAAAAGGGGGGGAGGGATAAATTAGTTTGGACTGACCTATATTCACTACTATATATAAAATAGATAACCAACAAGGACCTAATGTATAGTACAGGGAACTATATGCAATATTTTGCAATAACCTGCAAGGGAAAATAATCTGAAAAAAAAAAAAAATATATATATATATATATAACTGAATCACTTTGCTGTACACTTCAAACTAACAACATTGTAAATCAACTATACTTCAATTATAAATGAATGAATGAATAAATAAATAAATAATAAAATAAGGAGTAAGATAAAACTAAAATAATGATTCCAGAGAATACAACGTAGACTATTTTTTAAGTGATGGGAACAATTGAAGAGTTTTTATCCAATGGGGGTAGTTTGGAATTAGTTTTAGGTTGGAACCTAAATAATATTAGTAAAATTTTATTTGGTTAGTATTGTCTTCCCACACTTAACACAGTACCTACAAAGTTGGTGTTCTATAAATTCATTTTGAAAGAATACATTCTATATTGAGTTTAAGGATTAGTGAATGTGCTCTGTTTGGAGTTGGAAAGGTAAGTCTGAAGAGCAGGGAAAAATAGGAAAGGTAGATATGAAAGGTTTCAGCATAGAAGCTGGATGATCTGGTGTGGCAAAGGAATTTTCAGAGGTTGGAAATGCATAAGTGTTTTCATGTGTTCATGCAACTAATTTTGTGAAAGAAAGGTTACTCTCATTTGACTAAAAACTTGTTTTAGCAAATTTAGAAATTAATTTGAGAAATTTGCAACCTGGAGGCAGAGCATACAAGCACTAAACTTTGGAATTAATTTTACGCATATGTGTCTTTTATTCATTAGGTAAATTTCTGAAAAGTTATATGCAAATCAAATAAGGGCAAATCTAATAACATTGACTCACATTAGAAGAGCTATTTTATATGCATTTCTGATTGATTTGCAATTGGCAGTCCTTCATAACACCTTCATCCTTTCTTTGTCCTTCAAGATTCTGTCAATTAGTTGATGAACTGTCAGCATTTAAATTCTTCAGGAGCTTACTATTTAAAGGATGCCTGTAGTGAATGCTTTAGTTGTATGAGAAAATCATATTGGGATATATTGAGTTTTATAGAGAGTAAGGAACATATACCATGACATCTCAGAAAAGTTTTAGTATCGTAAGTACACACAAAGCATGGAATGAAATAATAGTTGTTTAAAACACAACAAAGTTAGTTTGTTGTTTGTCCCCTTTAAGGGAATATATATAATGCTTTTAATCAGTGCGAGAATTTGACCAGCTATTAAGGTCTCTGAATTCAAATTTTCCAAGACTGGGGACTTGATATGAAAACTCGAAAATGCCATTGATTTGCTTCTATTTCATTCTCTTTTGTCTTAAGACAAGCTTAATATTTTTACTTTGGGGATATTTTAATTATGTGTGTCTGTGTGGATAAGTGTGCCTCCAGTATATAATCTGTACATACACATAAATAATTAATCAACTTACTTTTTTCCCCTTCTCCTTGGAACATCTATTTGTGAATAATTTGAGTCCACTTGAACCAATTAACATCTTCAAGAAAATATTTTGTACACCAATTACATGCAAATGTTGGGGAAACAAATCTGAATAAATTTTGAACCTGACTCAAAGAGTTCTGAAATCCATGATCCAAAGATCTCCCAAGGAACCCAGAGAGCAGGGGTCCTCGTCCAATGGTCCCTTTTGGACCCCATGGCCTATAATACTGTTCTTAATCTTTCCGAAGATTAAATAATGACTGGGAATGAGAGTAAATTATATAGGAAAATACCATTGTGTAATTCTCATATGTGAACATACTCTGAGTATTATTGAAGATAGACTAAAATATGTTGCGGTTACACCCCTCCCCCCCAAAAAATATCCTTTAAAATCTCAGTGGCTTTCAGCGACAAAAGGTTTGGATTTTTTTGTTTGTTTTGTCTTCCTTATTCCTGCAACATATTCATCTCAGGTCAGTGGTGAGCTCTGTTCCTTTTTGTCTTTGTGGGGTGGGGTGTACAAGCCAATATGGTTTCATGTCGATGACAAACAACTGTGTCTTCCAAAGACTTCCAGCTGGAAGCGGCCCGCTCAACTTACCTTCACAATGCTTTGACCAAAGCATGTCACATGTCTATGCCCAACCTCAAAGGGATGGAGAGTGCTGTCCCATCAGGTGCCTGGAAGGAGGAAAATTACAAATCACAAGTGCTCTTAAAACTAGCTCACCCTGAACTGAATAAGCAATGTGTGTATATACTTTTTTTTAAAATATAAATTTTCAGTTTAAACCAGTTCAAAAGCATTTTGGAAAGAATAAAGCACTATATAAATATACGTACTATTATTATTAACATATTTTAGGCAACATATGATCATTAGAATGGAGAATTTGGTAATTATAATAAATGACTAGTTTTGAAGTGTCCTTTGCTTTTTTCCCCCCATTCATAGAGTATTTATTGAGTACCTCTGATTTTCCTGGTACTGAGCACATAGGAATAAGTGAGACATATAGCCTCCTATCAAGGAAATTACAATCCAGTAGAAAAGAGTCACTAGTAAATCAACAATAATGACAGATTACATTGAATGTGATGACAGAAACAAATAAGTGATGTAAAGAGAAATTTCATAAAGTGATGTCAGGATGACTCTGCTTGCCCAGGTAGATTGCCAAGAGTAGGTGACTTTGAGATGAGTCTTAAATACTGAATAGAGATTATTACAGAATGGATAAGAAAGGTCTGGACAAGCACAGACATAAGAGTTTATATAATGGTGAGAAATTGCAAGGACCTCCGAGGATAGAGAATAGATTTATGAGGGCAAGGGGTCCACAAAGCAAAGTATAAGTTGAGAGATGTAGGCAGATATATTTTTGTCGTGCTAAAAATTTTTCAACGTTTCTGAAAGATAGTGGTGAAACATAGTAGACTTTGCCTTAGAAAGAACATTCTCTTGGTAGGTGAAGAACAGATCTTCATTACCTTGTATAATACCTAGTATATAATCGGTAGTCAACAAACAATGCTGACAGAATGAGTGAGTGAATGGTGGCATGTAGGCCTCACTGCAATACATTAACCAATTTTTCTGAAATTTGGAAATATCATACATTCAAAATGTTGGTAATGTTTATGACAAGTATTTCTGAATAAAGACTCAGAAATGCAACTATTAATTTATTCATTCAAGTATTCATTTCCAGATTTTCTAAATTCATTCATGTAACAGATTTTGCTTCTATGCAAAGCACTACATTAAGTGCTATGAGAAGCGAAGGTACTGACATATAGATTTATTTTTTCCTGCAAGGACTATAGAGTCCAACAACAAAAAGAATAAGACCCAGGCTCAAATAATTGCTTCAATGTGGTATATGGTGAAAGGAATAAAAGAAAAACAGATTGGTGCTTACTCTAGGCCAGTGGTTGTAAATGCTTTCTGGAAGAGGTTATCATTCAGGCTGGCCTTTGACAGATTTATTTTAGACTTTTAGAGATAGTCAAGTTAGAAGTAAATAAACAGCAATGCCTATTTCGAACAATCTGATCCATTTTGTATTTTATTGTCGTTATTTATGTTAATCCGTCGAAATTATGAGTCAGACTAATTTTTAACTATGCAGCTGATTCAAGTCAGTGAGATAACCCTGAATTTGTCTTGCATACAAGTTAGCTCTCAATGCACCAGCTACTCATATTTAGTTACCTTTCCTGACTTGTGGAACAAATATTGACAGTTTGTTTTTGTCACCAATATTTCCAGAAAATTAAAATTTATCAGCCTTTCAAACCATTTTCCAATTTTATCCTTTGGGAAAAACGTGGTAATGGAATGATTAAGTACATATGCAGATTTTACAGGAAATACATTACATTTTATAACCTGATAAAATGCTTGTTGATAAAATGCTTTCATTATATTATTTTATTTCATAAATTTATTAATCATTAGAGTATTTGTTATGTTCCAGAAAATGTACCAAATGATTAAGAATACCAGATTCATTAAGCCTATTGATTTGCCAAGCATTCAACTATTTACTTTGCACACCTTATTCATTTAATCCTCAAAATGATGATATAAGTATTGTTATTCTCATTTTACAAATGAGAAAATTTAAGTGTAGAGAGTAACCTGCCAAATGTCACATAAACAATATGTGGGGATCCAAGATTCAAACCCAGATCTGTCTTTTCCAAATCATACTCTTAATTTCTATACAGATTGAGGAAAGAGTGAAAAAAATCTGACTCATCCTAATGTCCACCCAGGATAACTGACATATACAGAAACCACAATACTGTAACAGAAGTGCTGAAATGGGGACTGGAAGTTCTAAAAGGCAGAGTCTGTCTTTTCCCTTTTGGAATCCCAATGCCTCACCTTGTTCATTGGTGTATAGTGGTTGCTTAGGATACATTTGTTGAATGAACAAATGAATAACTACAAAGAGACAAAAGGAGAAATTGGAGCATCAGGAGACTTTTTTGCATAAGAGGAAATTGAGAGGTTAAATATCTGCCCCAAACAAAACATCTATTCTAATCAAAATTAGGCTTGAGCCCAGACCATCTAACTCTATTCTTTTCCATGGTACCACAGCTGCAGGAAGATGGCATACAGACACAGATGACACTTGTCCTTTATCAAGATGACAATACCCTTGAACTCAGGTGTCACTCTGTATTTACTGTAAAGCTCCAGTGTGTTATTGTATGCATGGGGTGGAGGGTTATGTAGTGATGAGAGCATGAGCTCTCAGGCAGGTATGAGCAGGTTCAGATTTAGGCTCTGCCCTTTATCTCAGGTAAGTTGCTTAACCTCACTAAACCTCAGTGTGATCATTTATAAAATGGATGTGTTGTGCCCGATCCATAGAACTGTGAGGATTGAATGTGAAAACTCGTGAAAAGTGCTTAGCACAGTGTCTAATGCACAGTTCAAAAGACCTGGCTGTTATTTTGTATCATCAGATGTATTTACTTAGTAGGACTGCTGCAGCAAAGCACCCAAAACTAGGTAACTTGAAACAATAGAAATTTATTGTTTCACAGTTTTGGAGCCTACAGCTCTGAAGTCCAGGTGTTGGCAAGGCCATGCTGTCTCTGATGGATCCATGGGAGAATCCTCCCTTGCCTCTTCTAGCACCTGGTGTTTGATGGCAAGGCTTGAGGAATGTATTACTCATTATTTAGCTTGAGGATGTATTACTCCAGTTACATGGCTGTCTTCTCCTCAGGTGTCTTTACATCATCTTCCCCCTGCACGTGTCTCTCTCTGTGTCCAAATTTCCCCTTTTTATAAGGATACCAGTCATACTGGATTAAAGCCCACTCTAATGACTTCATCTTAACTTGATTACCTCTGTAAAGATGCTATTTCTAAATTAGGTACTTGGGATTAGGATGTCAACATATCATTTTGGGGAGACAAAACTCCACCTTTAATACCAGGCATCTACTTTTAACACCGCTCCTTAAAGGAGCCGTGTAACTTCAAATCTCCCAACCCAGAAGAGCTGTATAGAAAGCACTTTTCTGAGAATGTTCTCTTGTGCGTCCTACTTTTCTGTACCTAGCTTCTCAGCTATCTCCTGACAGCCTCAATTGAGAGTTGCCTCTTGGGTCTGGTTTAGATGTCACTCCTGGACTAATTAGGGGAGTCTCTTGCTGAACCTGCAACCTCTGTCCCCAGTGGCCCCTGAGTTCTGTTCTTCTCGCATCAGTACTGCCTTTGGTGGTAAGACTGCCTCCCTTGGAGGCCAACCTTGTCCTCATTTTACCTTCATTCATCCTCTATTGACATAGATGATAGTAGTAACTGCTCATATTTATTGAAAGCTCTAATGAGCTAGGAGTTATATCAAACACTCGACAGGCATTGCCTCATTTAATCCCCACAACAGCCACATAAAGGTTACAGATGAGGAATCCAAGGTTCAGAGAGGAGGTTAACTTGCCCCAAATTGCACAGCTAGGAAAAGACAAAGCTAGAATGTAAGCCGAAATGTGTTTAACACAAAAGATTGGTTCTTAACTATACAGTCTCTGCCCTAAAGGAGCACAGAATATAGTAGAAAAATGAGACCACAAAATCAGTAACTATAGAAAGTAAAATGAATGGAATAAGAGATAAACATAAAAAACTATGTGGACACCCATCAAGGGTCTTAATCCCCATGGCAGTTATCAGGGAAGTCTGCTGAAGGATTATAATTCAGTAGGCATACATGGAAGTATGTGTCATGGGCAGAAACAGGTAAAAGAAGAGGGACCAGGAAGGGCTTGTATAGCATACAGAGGTCTGCAGTCTTAAAAGATGGTAGAGGGATGGAGAGCATACCAAGAGGAGATGG
Organism: Pseudorca crassidens; assembly: GCF_039906515.1. Classification (NCBI taxonomy): domain Eukaryota; kingdom Metazoa; phylum Chordata; class Mammalia; order Artiodactyla; family Delphinidae; genus Pseudorca; species Pseudorca crassidens. The sequence continues at coordinate 86,988,719 of NC_090297.1, read as the reverse complement.
CATTAAAGATTCTTATTTAAGCAAGGAAGTGACATGATTTGTTCACATGTTGGGAGATTCATTCTGAAAGGAATGTGGAGAAGAGATCTGACAGGCACACATTGAGAGGTAGGGCATGTCTATTTCATGAAACAGATAAGAAACCATGAGGCTTGAACTAAGATGGTGGCTGAAGGAATGGAAGAGAGAGAGGATTTCAGAGAGAGCAGGTCTAATCTATTCCACTTGGACCTGACTTAATGTGTGCAAGAGACAGTAAACAATGAAATAACTTCCAAGGTTCCAGTGTGATACCTGATGGGTGCAAAGCATTGCTTTTTACTGGAATAGGGAATGAGAAGGGAAATCAGGTGTGGATAAGATGGGAGGCAGTCGTGGCTTTAATTCTGAATTTGTTGAGTGTGAGGTACATGAGGTTATGTAAGTGAAGGAATTTCAGAACTGGAAAAAGAAGTACAGATATGAAACCAAAGAGGTTAAGTACAAATCTTGTATTCCTGACTTTGAATTGAAATGTCAGTATGAGCTCATGGTGTGTCTTCTCTAAAAGAAAAAGTTAGCTCTATCCATTGAAAAGACCTAGAAATGAAGACCAACCTGGTACCAATAGACAAACCCTTATTGATCAGATCTTGGTCTGTAAATACCATTTTCCCCTAACAGGAACCAAACTATTTTGGAAAAATAGCTGGTTCTAGGTCTGGGGAAAAACATGTACAAGTTGATTCTGGAACACCTTATCATACCAAAAGCAAGGAAACTACCTATCCAAAAGACCCAGGAAATCATTTTGAAGACACTCTCTGGCCAAAAATAGGATAACCGGAGTATAAATAAGATTAACAACCTAATGGTTTGAAACACATCAAACACTTTTAAATCCATAAGTTTGTAATTTTATATATATAAACTTTTCTGAATGTTTGAAATGTTTCTTAATTATAATGCAAAAAAATTAGGCAGCTAGTACAATGCCTTGCACATAAAAGACATAAGTTGGACTTCTTTTTATTATCACAGCCTGAAAGTAGCTAGCACCTTTCTATAACTCATTTTATTCCTGCTTTCATGTTAAAAAGTTTATTTTCCATTGATAAAAACTTGCTGATTCAAGGGAAACTGTTGAATTGTCTTATTCCTCTTGGTTCTCATTTTTTAAAAGGGAACAAATGAAAATCGATAATTAATAAACTTGTTTTTCTCAGCTTCAAGTTACCTGAAGAAAATCACTGCAACATAATGATTTTATATGTAACCAATCTTGCCATCGACCACATTGCTTTTGTCTTTTGTGTTTAATACAAAACTGCTTTACTCCACATTTTGAAATGTTTTCATCTTTCTCATAAAAAGAGGGAGGCACATAACATATTACTGATTTTCACTAACAAGTGCTAGACCATGTGAGAAACCTCATGGGGTTAATTTTTTGTTTTTTGTTTTTCCCATGCTAGGCTGATTGAATGTGTCCCATGACTTAGTTCAGCCTCAAAACATGGCACTGGATCAATCAGTAGGTTTGACACAACTTCAGCTGCTCTGATATAGGATTCATTAAAAAGGAGTCATATTCATGAGATATTTTAGCTGATAAAAGAGAATAATATGCTACTTTTTCCCAAGGGGAAAGGGAAGAAAGGGGTGTTGGTGGGATAAAAAAGAGTCAAGGGAGTGGGGGCCATGTTTCTTGGATGCAGGAATCTTAAGGTCTGCCTTTTGACTTCAAGATTAAGCTTTGTTCCCATGGTAGTATGGGTTTCCAGATTGGGACACCCAGGTCCCTTCATATAAATATATTCTTCTAAACCTCTGCTTTTTTCAATTGGGTTACTGTGTTCTATTTTAGTACACTTCTCACTTACTCTATAATCTAAAAGAGAGACTTTGATACCGGAGCTAAATTAAAGAAGAGACCTCGCTTGTTTTTAGATAAAGTGAGAGCCGTCAACCTTCTTGAGAACATCATGTTTTGATTGATAGATTTTCTCACTGGCTCTTTTCTCTCAACTTCCCCTTGGTAGAGGACCTCATCAACTTCCCTATTCTGTTTTGTTTTCCATCCATCTCAGTGAAGGAAGTGGCTCCATGAAGGCTGACCCTATTGCCCATCTCACCTTCTCACTCTTTTCTGTCTCTTTCAAAATCAAAAACAAGTTCTTCCCCTCCGGCTTCCTTATTCACTCATACTTCTATTGGTTCTCAGCCATCAAATGTGTGCGCTGATTGTTCCTTTCTTGGGAAAACAGAACAGAACAAAAAAGTTTTTACCTTGTGACCTCCTCCAGCCACTATTCTATTCCCCTCACATTACTGATTCTTAAACTACAAGAACAAATAATCTGGACCCAATGCCTCTGTTTCCTTACTGCCTTCTGAGTCCTGGCTTCCTCTTGACCATTTCATGTCGAATAAAATTGTACATGTGACCAGGTACCTAATCACCGCATTTAGTGGCTCAGACTCTGTCCTCATGCCCCACATCTGCACGACAGATTTGATCTGTGTTCCTCACACATCCTTTGTGAACTCTCCCTCCAAGATCTACTTGACACTGGGAAATCCTTGATATCTTCAAACATTTTCAACCATTAATTCCCTGTTGCACTGGCTGCTCTATTTTTCTTTACTCGTATACTTTTCTTTCTAAAACTTTCCAGAATATTGGGCCTGTAGGAGGATAATATACAGTATCACTTGATTCTACTGCATAATTTTGAACCAAGTGAAAAACTGAACATGGGAGATCAGCAATTGGATATTAACTGTTTCTATAGATCCACGGCCAAAAAGGGATGCTAATATTCTTTGTCTCTCCACTTATCCTAAGCTCAGAGCTTGAAGGAATCTATTCAAGGAAACAAATTGGCTTTGTAGGGCAGACATACTTACCCAGAATTGTTGCTTCCCACAAAAAGGGGGAAATGAATCTCCAGATCTTTCAGGCTTTAAATAGATAAGATTTACCCAGTGGAAAAATGTGAACCAGTGAATGTCACTGCACTCCCAGTCAAATAAATCACTGCTCCCTCTTGGGGAGAAGTGATTAAGACACATCATGAGTGTTACTCTAGTGCAGGTTTTTCCATAAGGAAATACGGAACTATATATACACACAGCGTGAGGTATTCTTCATTCTTATGTTAATCATCATCTTTATGTAGATAATTCTGTCTCTGAGTTTGATGTATGCCTAACTTTACAATGTGAAACTTACTCACCTGCCTCTACCCCATGTTCTTCTCCATTATAGCCAATGGCAATACCACTCCCAGTCATCCAGACAAAAAACTTTGGCATCATCTTTAATTCATGAGTCTCCTTTCTTCCTATTGCTTTTCTTTCAAAATGTCTCTCGTACTCATCCTTTCTCTTCAATTTGTACATCTACCACTCTCTTCTGCTCCTTATTTATCATCCATGCATTCAACAACTATTTATTAAGTACATACCAGGTGCTAGGAAATGTTTTAGGCAGTGGAGATATAACAGAAAGGTAAACCATGGATTCAGCCCTCATGGGGCTGAGAAGAGCACACAAAGGTTTTTATCCATCTCCTTTTGATTCAGTTATCAGAACATACAACATCTGCTAAAGCTGAAGCCCACAGTCTTAGAAATTTTTCTTTCATTGCACTCCCAGTCTGCACATCATTAGTACAATTCAGATGGAAATCCTGTAGAGATGCAATATTGCTAACAGACTGCACTTTCCCAGAAAATTTGACCTCCCAAATTTGATTTATTTAACATATTTGCATTTTAATGCATTTTTCTGAAAGGGTAATCTCATCAAGATGGGCTGCTGTGGTTTTACTGAGTAATTCACAATTTTCAGCTCATTTATATGTATTTATTAATGTGCAGTATGAATATTTGCACAATGCACAGGCACATATGGATTGTGTCCACCAGAAATGCACGTTTAAAAATTTCAAAGGCTGAGCATTTGGTATCTTGGTTACCTTACAGATGTTCCTCCTCTAGCTTAATATACTCCATTGAGTCAGTCTCCCAGTTTTAAGGTTAATAATAAGTAACACTTCTGTGGTACCCTACAATTTATAGTACACACTTTTCTCTGACATTAACTCATTGAATAACATGTCTGACATCTTGGGAAAGCTCAATAACCTCTTGGAGCTACAGAAGAACCATTTAAAGGGCCAGTTCTCCTCCAGCCTCTGTCACTAACCTTCAGTGATGCAAGTTCCTAAGTCAATCCTGACTAAGCTGTTACATTTAGGTATGGCACATGGACATGGTCAGTGGATGTGGCCAGAGAAATTCTGATATGACCAGATTAAATTCTGGCACTCTCTCCTTCCACCAGCCCCAGCCTCCTTTCAACTCCATTTTCTAGGCTCAGTTGGCACAAATGTGTTTTTTTCCAATGTCTCTTTCCTAGTTCTCTAGTTCTTCACGGGAATTGGTATGCTTTTCCTTAATCATTGGGACAGGGTGCCTATTTCTGCCAGCTGCTACCATGAGAAGGAACTCTGGCAGAAGAACCCTATCTACATTCTTCTCAGATATTGGATGGGATGTTTACATTAATACGCTGAATTCTTGTCTGAAATGTTCACAATATTCCTTAGGACATATATATGTGTGTGTATATATATATATATATATATATATATTCCAAGAGACTGTTGCAGGTACATATCAGTCTTCATTATTTCTAAACATCATATTTTATCATCTTTCAAATACAGCTAAGTCATAATTTATACCTTTCTGTATGGGATTAAAAACTCTCACAAAACATGTCACCTTTATGTGTAAGAACAAAACTACAAATATATCAAAAGTTTTATTAGTATGATGATGTCTTTCTTATAATTTTCCACACTTTAAATATTTCCTTTTTAATTTTTTATTGATGTCTTGTGTACAGTTCAATGAATTATAACCTATGTATATTTCAGATCATTGTCACAACAATTGGGATGCAGAACAGCTCCATCACCCAAAGAACTCCCTTGTGCTATTTCTTTACAGTCACCCACACATCCACTCCTAGCCTGTGGCAACCACTGATTGGTACTCTATCACTGTAGATGTGTCTTTTCCAGAATGACATAAAAATCGAATTGTACAGTATATAACCTTTTGAAACTGGCTTCCTTCACTCAGCATAAAGTCTCTGAGGTTCACCCAAGTTATGGAGTTTTATTCCTTTCTATTGTTGTGTAGTATTCCTTAATATGGATATACCACAGCTTGTTAATCTATTCAAGTATATCTTTTAATATATTTATATTAAATATAAATGGTATTTGTAGAATTGGTACAACATATTAAAAACTGTCAATATGATGCAATAGAAATTTCTTGGGAACCGGCCAGATCTAGGTTCAAACACCAGTTCTGCTACTTATTAATCATGGGCCAGTAGGAAAGTATCTTTGAGATTCAGATTTGGCAAAGTGGGAGGTAATGGTACTTAATATTGCAGGGTTCTAGAATTAACTACATACAATTGAAACATGTGAAGTGTCTGGCACATAGTAAATAGTCAAACGTGTCTGTATTACCTCCCATCTGCCACTAAGTGAAGGTAGCATAGTATATATTTTTAGAAATTTTTGTCTTCCTGATTTTCAGGTGTGGAAACTCATAATATTGACCTTATTGTAATGTTTTGTGAGCAGATGGGAGGTAATCTATTCTTACTATGCCTGTACAGACCTTTGCAGAGCATAAATTCTTAATAAACATGTCTCTAAACAAATGCAAACCACTAGTTTGCATGATTTTCTAGTACAAGGTTATCTTATGGAATAATTTTCTAGAGGACCGGAATCTGGTAAACTTGTTTTGAGCAGCACCAGCAGAACTGGGGGTCCATGTAGTCTGATGAGATATATAACAGAATATATATATGTATATATATATATATATATATTTTTTTTTTTTTTTTTTTTTGCTGTACGCGGGCCTCTCACTGCTGTGGCCTCTCCCGTTGCGGAGCACAGGCTCCGGACGTGCAGGCTCGGCGGCCATGGCTCACAGGCCCAGTTGCTCCGCGGCATGTGGGATCTTCCCGGACCGGGGCACGAACCCGTGTCCCCTGCATCGGCAGGCGGACGCTCAACCACTGTGCCACCGGGGAAGCCCAAGATGCATATTTTATCTGCTTCTCATCTTGCAGTCATACATAGCCAGGTGGAGAGAAGGGGGCAATATTTAAATACAAAGGAGGCTTGGGTGATTCAGAGAGCATTGGTAAAGCCCTCTGATGAAGCTGATTTCTAAGCACTCTTATCTCACTTGATACTGGACTCCATTACCTGTCAGTAATTGATTTGTTGCAATTCCTGGAGCGTAGCATTTGGCTTCCTTATCAATATGAGCAAGAAGCAGCAATTAAATTTCTGACCCAAAGGTAAAAAATATGTGTATGCTTAGCCCAGACTCCCCATATTATATTCATTTTATACTTCCAGCTGTACAACTGAGTAAGACTGTCCTTCAGACACCAACATTTATCGTCTGAAAATCATGTTGAGGAGGGTTTCAGAGCAGTTGTATTGCCAAGTAGATCGTTAAAGTTATGTACCATTGAATCAATTTTAACTCATGTTTTCTGACTTTTACAATGAGGTAATAAAAATTTACTTGGTCTCAAACTTAACTTTAAAGAGTTCAACTGGAAATCCATCAGATTGGGAGGCACAGACATCATTAAACAGTGAGTAAATATAACTTATTTTTTCCTAACGTTACAATTTATGAAATAATCACCTGGATATTTCAGCAATCAAGCTTATTTGTATTGATCTTGTATAGGTTGATCCACTTGCAGTTGCCAATTTCATACGGTTCAACCTAATGAAGCATTCTAATATATTGAGTTGGGAGAGCAGTGGGATGCTCTTACGGACTGCATTATGTCCTCTCACCACTAATATGTTGAAGCTCTAACCTCCAGTGTGACTGTATTTGGAGACAGGACCTCTAAAAGGGAGATAACTAAGGTTAAATGAGGTCATAAGGCTGGGACCCTAATCTGCTAGGATTGGTGTCTTTGTGAGAAGAGGAAGAGCTACCTCTCTATGCGAGGGCAGAGGAAAGGCCACATGAAGATACAGTGAGAAGGCACTGTTTACAAACCAGATAGAGAGGTTTCACAAAAAACCAACCCTGATGGCACCTTGATCTTGAACTTCTGGCCTCCAGAAATGTAAAAACAAAAATTTCTGTTGTTTAAAGCCACCCAGTCTATGGTATTTTGTTATGGCCACCCAGGCAGACTGATATAGGTGTCAATCCCCAATCCTCCCAAAATTTTCACTCCTGGTTCAGCAGCTAAGCTGGATTATCCAATATTAAAAGGACATAGAGCATCTACTCCTCAAGCCTATGGTCTCATTTACAGGTCCACTAAACACTAAAATGAAAACTCTGTGTTATTTCAGAGCAGCTTATGTTTTATGCTCCTGTAGAATTACAAATAGGTATCTTGATTAGTAAAAACCTGATTACTCAAACTGGACTCCACATAGACTGGGACCCTCAAGTAAGTGGTAGTATTCTGCATACTACTTTTTGGAAGACTGATGTTGTCATATCTCTTCAGTAAATGGAGTGGCGGGAGTGTAGTTTTAAGAATCAGAGATTCTTAGAACTATTTTAGCATATAGTAGTCACTCAATAAACATTATTGTGGTTTCAAATAAATAAAAATATATTTCAGGCATTTTTTTTCGCAAAATGTCCAGAGTTTATCCTACCATCAGCACTTACAAAAATCAATCTCCTACATCTAGAATCACTACAATAATAAACAGTAAGAGCTGAGCTTCCAAATAATGACCCCTATGTCAGATCATCAAAGAAAAATGTAGTACATTCAGCACAATTTGATTACTAATTTAAGAGTTCTGACAAAGAACGTTAGAGGGTTTCTATTAATAAAAGCAGTAGTTCCCCAGGATACCCTATTTCATGAGCCTTTCTAAAGTTAATTAAGATTTTACTATTCATGTTCTTCTATTTTTATTGGCGATCTGTATGAGACAAAAGAAGTATTAAAGCAAGTCATCAGTAAGTGGAAAACAAGGTAAAATATTTTATCCTTATCAAGTACATTAAAGGCCCCATTACACATTGAAGCATTGATTATAATAACATAATTGATAAATAATGAAATATGATTAATCACACCTGACTTAATAACAAAGGGTGATAATCACAAGAGTAACAAAACAATATGCACAGTGATGTTTCTCTTCCAGATACTTCCCCCACTTTCCTTCAAAGTGATACAGTCTATAAATACTTATACTTTAATGGCAATTTTTCTGCTACTTACTAGCTTCCAATTAATTCAGCAATTAAGACATTATTTCTTTACTTGACCAAAAAATTACTTTCCATGCTTATAGATGTAAACTTGTAGGTGGAAAAAGCTCAGTAATTTATGAACACATTCAAGAATGATGAAATTTAGGGCAGAAATTCATCATGCCAGAAGCCTTTGTGCTCTCACTAAAATAGCATTCCAAAAATCATCTGATTTTTTTTTTTTTTTTCGGTACGCGGGCCTCTCACTGTTGTGGCCTCTCCCGTCGCGGAGCACAGGCTCCGGACGCGCAGGCTCAGCGGCCATGGCTCACGGGCCCAGCCGCTCTGCGGCATGTGGGATCTTCCCGTACCGGGGCACGAACCCGTGTACCCTGCATCGGCAGGTGGACGCTCAACCACTGCGCCACCAGGGAAGCCCCAAAATCATCTGATTTTAAACTAATAGTACTAATAGTTGATCATGGTCCATGTGTGAACATAAGGAACCATTCTGAGTGTCTAATTTCTGTTGTATCTTTGCTTCAATCATTACCTAGTGCATTGAAGGACAACCAAACAAACGCTGATTGGCATTCACAAGCTGAATCTTTGACAAAGGACCTGCAGCTGTCATCAGCATAGTTGGCATCACATGCTCCATATCGCTGCTAAAGAAACTGTTTCTCAAAGTGTTAGCAGGATTTGTGATTTTGTTTAGTAGGACGGTTCTCATTTATCATAGCTCACATAACAACTTTCAGGTGTCTTCAAGTAACATGAAGTTACAAAGACAGTTCAGCAGAATTTTATGCAGGCACTTTTCCAAATGGATCAATAAAAGTTTTGCTGATCCAGCAGTGGCAGGATTAATTATACCAGAAAAGTAACAATAACCGTAATGATCACTTATTGTGGTGAATGGCCAAGGTTCTATATCACATCTTAGTGAAGTAGGCAACATTATCCTCATTTTAGGACACTACAGAAATTAAAATGACTTGGGCCAAGGTCCCTCAGTTATGAATCTACAGAGTAAAGATATGAAGTCAGTTCTGTAATCCCCAGTCCTCAGGCTTACCCATCATACTTAACTGACACACTCTTATGTTCTTATCCTTAACAATTGTTTAAAGGTATTCTTAGGGAAATTGAATATTTTGAAACTTCCCCTGATGTTATGGATCCATAGATTTATACTTAACAAAATAATTTTTTTTTTATCACTGAAACATATGGTAAACAATTCCATATTCACAGACATGGCAACAGAGCAGGAAGCAATTAATCTGAGCTTTGGGGAACTGAAACTCAGTGCTGGGGAGAAAATCCAGGACCCACTCAGATGAGGTATTCTCTCCTCCTAATTAGGATGCTTTCTAATGTAGATTTGTCCAGTGCTTTAATATTTATGAAACATTTTATAAATATAAGTCATTCGATGTCTTTGTAAAGATTCACTAACCCAGTTTTACAGATGAGCAGACTAGATTCAGAGAGGCTAAGTGATTGTCACGGCCACACAGCTTAAGTAGTAGCAGCATGTCCCAATTAACTTTCCCTAACTTAATAATTTAAATTTTTAATTTTACTATAGGATAATAACAATAATTTTAAAAGATAGCATGCTAGTTAAATTTTTCTGTTCTTTCCCTGCTTTAATATTTAATAAATTTGGGTTCTTTTACCTGGTCAATCAATTTCACACCTATACCTTCAGTGAAATATAACTAGGTTTTCTAATAAAATATGTGCTTCGTTTGTGATAACTGTTTTGAAAGTGAAAATGTAAAATACTGGAAATATAGAAGAATAGAATAGCTGTAATACAGTCACAGAGTAAGGCACTTTAAAGATATCTTCGTGGTTCTAGAGGAAGATAAGTATCACTTATTCAGGTCAGAAGCATCTGGCCTTTGAGATAAACATCCCATTACAGCTGGAACCTCAAAGGCAGACATACAAATTACTATTCTAGCTGTTTTTCTTTCCTGTTTTCTTGAGAAAGCAGTTACCTCCTAAATCAAGCACTGAAAACCACCCTGTGAGGATGCAGTATGCTATGACATCCAAAATAAAGAGGTCAAAGGTGTAATCCCAAATGCTCCTATCTCTCTTTAGTTTTCGTATGAGGATATTGTCTCTTTGAGTTTGTATGAATGTGTTTAAGTACAACATTTCTTTAGTTAACCACCCCTACATCTTATTTCTTATTCAAGCTTCAGGGGTGTTCTCTATATCAAATTGTTTGGAAGTTAGTAAACTAGTGCAATTGTTCATTTTCTAGATCCAGGTCAATAAAGATCTGTTGAGATATTGTCTTTTGCAGCTCAATAAGTATTAGAATGAATTACTTATTCTGAACACAGCTATCTGGCCTATATAAAGCCTTTTTTTCCCAAACCTATTCCCATGAGATCTTCTACCAATATATGTTAATATTTAACGTTCCTCATTAGTACAAAGTCCTGTAACTTGTCACACATGTGAATCTCCTTAAACATCTCTAGTGCAGGTTCAGCATTATGAATACGGATTTTTGTTGTTGTTTTTAAAAGAAGGACTCTATTCTTCTTTTGGAGAGCTTCCCTAGTCCATTTATGTAAAGCCTTCTAAATTCACACCTTACCATCTCATCTATGAACTGAAAGTAACGTTATTTATCTCACCATCTCAGCTATGTATAGAAAGTAATGTTATTTATCTCTGTTTTTGCACATGGAATGAGAAAATTTCAGGAAAATGCCTGGGTTTACCTCTCAGTTACCTGAAACACATGGAAACCATTGTTTATAATTCCATATCTCCTTTGGTCCTTGGAAATGCTCAGGTATCTCTGCCAAAAACATTCTGTCTATAAACTAATGAGGTCCAAATCCCTGAACCTGAGCAGAGAATCTCAATCTGGCTCTCGGTATTCATAGATTTGTTGTACGGAACCCAACTGGTCATAATCCTGAGGAGTCATGTCCATCTCCTGTTCCGTTTTAGCAGGCACATTAGGTTCTCAAACTTAAAGAAGAAGAATACATTCAGTCATCTAGCTATCCACAAATATTCAATGCTTGGCTTCCCAAGGATTATTCAAATGGTCTTTGCACTTGCTACCAACCTAAAGGTCCCCTCCACCTTGCCTTTTTGTACATTTGTCTTCTATCTATAGAAGAAAAGTTATAAACCATACAGACAAGGACTACATCTTTCTATGCCAGTCTAGCACCTTACTAGTTCTTACTGGAGCATGAGTATTGGGGTGGGTAGATGGGAGGTATTGGAACTGATAAATGATTCCCCCAAGATCTGTCCCAGTATTCATGTTTTATAGGTGGAGAAACATGGTGGGATGGAGTGGTTGTTAAGTCATGCACAGATAAATACAATATGAATCACTGGAAGTTGGAAAATAAAAGTTATAAATACCACACTTTTGACCTACATTACTCACTTTGGTAGGAGCTGACATGGGGAGAATTTGGACAGGACAGACTGACGGCTACAATACATTTGAAAGCACAATGATATGCCTAAGAATTAAATTAAATTAAGAATTTGGGCAAGATTCCAAAAGATTAAATATGAGTAGTGCTTTTTTTAATCTAGAAACAGATAGTTACATTAAGAATTGAGGCAGGGGCTTCCCTGGTGGTGCAGTGGTTGGGAGTCTTCCTGTCGATGCAGGGGACACGGGTTCGTGCCCTGGTCCGGGAGGATCCCACATGCCGTGGAGCGGCTGGGCCCGTGAGCCATGGCCGCTGAGAGGCCCGCGTACCGCAAAAAAAAAAAAAAGAATTGAGGCAGGGTTCCAAAGGATTCTTTGAAGTTGAAAAACGTCTTTTAGAAAAGAATTAGCTTACATGATTCACAGGAAAATAAAATGAAGAAAGGCCCTAAATAAGTACCTTCTTTGGTACTTACTTGGTACAAAGCCCAGAGGTAAGAAAATTAGTTCATTTTGTCCCCAAAGCAGCTCAGGCTCAGGAAAGTAAAGTAATCAGTCCAAAGGCATATTGCTCATGCTCTTTCATCCACCTCACACCATTTCTATGTATAACCAAGCTGTTCAAATATTCATGGAAGTTTAATTTAATGTTGGTATCTTTATAATGTGAGTTAAGATTATTAACCTTGAATTTCAGCATTGGATGGTTAGTCAACCATGAGTCGGTCAACAACAGTTTTTGACCATCTAAAATGAACAAATCATGGGGATATTGAGAATTCTGAAGGAAAATAATATCTTATTCTTGAGGTGGATACCATCTGAAAGAGAAGATAGAATGTGCACAAATCTACAGAAAAATATATACAGAAATATGGATACACCCAGAATCATTTTGTTTTTGTTTTTGTTTTTCTTTGCGGTACGCAGGCCTCTCACTGTTGTGGCCTCTCCCGTTGCGGAGCACAGGCTCCGGACGAGCAGGCTCAGCGGCCATGGCTCACAGGCCCAGCCGCTCCGCGGCACGTGGGATCTTCCCGGACCGGGGTACGAACCCGTGTCCCCTGCATCGGCAGGCGGACTCTCAACCACTGCGCCACCAGGGAAGCCCCAGAATCATTTTGTAAGCAATAAAAAGAGAAGGAAGTGACTGGTGATGGGTGTTAGAATGACCTGGGTTAAGGCAGGCTAGATACATGTATGACTAAAGGTTAAACTTTATAGAATTTAAACACAATGTGCCAGACATAATGAAATGAGCATCAATGATCCTCATAACAACCTTGTAAAGTAGTTACGAGTATCATCCCTATTTTACCGGTGATGAAACCAAGGCAGGAAGAGGTTAAGCATTTTGCCCAGGTTCCCAGAACTGGTAAGTGGCGGGGCTGAGATTTGAACTGAGGCAGTACCAGAGTTGTTGCTCTAACATTGCCCTGTGTGCCAAATAAGTATACAGGCTAGGTTTATCTGGGGACATAAAGATTGGGATTCCCTAACCTCGATGTAAATTTTATACGTGAAAACACTTCCCTGTTGTTCTTAGAGGAGTAAGTTCCTTAATTCATTCAAAGATTAAATATCTACAGTATACCATACACTGCTCATGCTGGGGACAGAGCAGTGAACAGGACAGACGAGGACCCGGCTTTGTTACACGAACAGTACTAGGCACACATAACACCGGAACAGTGCATTACAGTGCATTTTAATTTCAAAAGTAATGCACGTTTTCATCAGTTTGAATACATTACCTACATTAGACTCTCCTTAATCCAAAGTTACATTTTAAAACTATCCTTTTAAATTAACACCATTCTTCCAAAAATGCTATTAAACAGGATTTAAAACCAGATTTGCAGTTTAAACACTCTTACAGTCTTAGAATGATTTTCTGAATGTAGCACTAGACCATGTATCTTTGTAATAGTTATGTTTTCATCATATGATAAGTCTTGCTTGTCCATTTAGGAACAGTTTGCTCCCACTGCCCCAAATTGCTTATTACATAGGTTTTTCGGTGTTGTTTTCCTGGTAAGCACTAAGTAATTAGTTATTAAATGATGTCTGTAATAACATGGAGGGTAAAATAATTCTACATTAAAGAAAGTCACACTGCCATTATTATCTCATCCCTAAACTACCAATCACTTGCCAAATTTAAAAGGCCTTTTTTAGCTTAAAAGTGTTTTTTCCTGATGATAAAGGCCCACCTCTAAAAATCATCAGGCTACAACCCATTAACATGAATATTCTACAAATCTCCTAAGGTAATTCCACGTTGTAATGAGAAGGGCAGGGCTCTAGGAGTATTTTCATCCCCTCGCCTTGCATACAGGCTTCCTACCTGCTCTCCGGAGTGAAAGGTAAGCAGTGTCAGGTTCCACTAAGCTCCACCCCTCCCTAAGCCCCCTCAGTCGGCTGCCTAATCTTGCAGGCAAGGACCCATATGGCATCACGAAACGGGCTCCTTACATACATGCAGTTGCACAGCTACTTACATACCCACGCACACGCGTGCCTGCCCAACGTATGGGTGTGTTTTGTATGCCTGTGGTGTGAGCCCTCTGTCTCCCTCTCCTTTCACTTGACCCCTGGGGAATCCCGGCAGTACCTGGGAACTCAGGGAATAGCGAGGTGAGGCAAATGGCCCTTTTTCCTTCCCTAGGGGCTGCCACTGCTGGGTCCCAGGAATCTGCAGTGCCTCGTTTCACAAGCAGCTAATAAAGGGAAACTGAGAAGATGAGCCAGAGGAGAGAGACTACGTGAACGAGGAAGGGGCCGTTGTACAAGACATGATGCTTCGGGAACTCCCGAGCTATGATTTCTGTTTTTACATACAAAGCCCTAGGAAGCTGGAGGGGGAAGCAAAAAAACTCAGAATCTAAAATCCTCTGGGATGATGTTTCTCATTGCGCCTAGAAACTCGCGCTGGGCGTGTGTCCTGCACGGGGTTAAGGAATCCAAAGAGGCGCCGACTGAAAGTCGCTGCGCGGAATCGGCACTTGGCGCTTTACGGGGTTGCGCTCCGAAGACGCGTCCGCGCACCATTTTCCCAGGCGTTGCGCGGGTTTCCTAAAACACCCAGCTGCTGCTTCAGAAGGGAGTTTCTAGAAGCTCCTTCTCTACTGCCTCCCCTCCCCCCCTTTTGGTTTTTACCCCTGTGAGAAGCTTCGCCTGCTCCACTGCGTCCGCCCTCCGAGGGATACAGGTGCCGCTGTCCCAGCCGCCGCCGCCCGGTCCGCCCCTCCTCCGGGCGGGCCTGGGGTCTCGGCCCCGCGCAGCTGCATAGCGAACGGTGTCTCGCCTGGCCGCGACCCGCCGCCCGGGACTCCCCGCCCTCCCGCGCGACCCCGCGTCCGGGCGGGCGGTGCTTGCGGCGGGCAGGGGGCGGGGAGGGGAGCGGGGGTTCGTCCGGGGGTAGCCACCTCCTCCGCAGCCAGCCGGCGCCTCGAAACCCGGACCTGCCTCCGCCTCTTCCTCCGGCGGCTCCATCCTGCCTCCCGCGCCTCGTCCTCCCGCCGCCCCCGCCGCCGCGCCCCCGGTGGCTGCCTCGGCGGACCCGGGAGGGGGCCCGTCCGCCGCCCGCTCGGCTCGGCCCGGCCCGGGAGGCGTGCATGCCCCGGCTGCCCGCGGCGCTCACCAGCAGCATGCTCTATTTCCAGATGGTGATCATGGCAGGGACGGTGATGCTGGCGTACTACTTCGAATACACGGACACGTTCACTGTGAACGTGCAGGGCTTCTTCTGCCACGACAGCGCCTACCGCAAGCCCTACCCGGGCCCGGAGGACAGCAGCGCCGTGCCCCCCGTGCTCCTCTACTCGCTGGCCGCCGGGGTCCCCGTGCTCGTGGTAAGCCCGGGGGTGCCCGCCCTCGCCCCGACTGCCCTTTTCCGCCCCTCGCCTTCAGGGTTGAGGCCCCGCTGAGGTCGGGGCGCGGCAGCCTTTGCCTTCTAAGTTCCTCCAAGTTGGCGGCAGACCCTTCCCCAGAGGACATTCTTCTAGGGCGCGTCGGTATGGGTCCGAAGGAAGCCCCCAGCTCTCCCCACCTGCCGCCCCCGCACCCCCGCTACCCCCCGCGGTGGCTGCAACTTAGCGTGACACGGAGGGGGATGGGAGGGAAGGGGGCTGTAGACGGTAATGGGTGGGAGTCGGGGCTGGGGAGGAGGTGAGTTATCCGGTTGAATCTTGACTTCATCTACTCTGTGGCCTTGCTCCGCTGGCTGCCACCTCTCACATTGCGACTAGAAGACGAGCAGCAGCGGGGCCAGCGGGAGGGAGACGGCGATCAACTGCTGGGGTGTGGAAGGGACTTCTGCTTCCAGAGTCGGGGCGCAAATTCCCTTTTTACCGCCTCCTTCCCTTTCGAAAGGAAGTGCCAATTAGACTAAGCTGACCAGGGAACAGATATCTAAAAAAGAACATGAGACCTCTCCTAAATGAAGAGGCTCCAGTAGCAGTGCTTGCTGAAAAGCAGGAGCTGTGCCTAAATTACAGGATTTATTTAAACGCTCTTCCATTCCCTGGGCGGCTTAAGTCCTTTTCTCACAGAGCTTTTCTGAGAATGCCTTTTGGATTGTGTGTGTGTCTATACGGGCACATGCACGCATATATATACACAGATATACATATGTAATTATTAGAATGATAATCGTATAATAATTTACATATGTGAATGTGGTGCAAAGTTATAGGTAGGAGAATTGGTGGTGTTTTTTCAGAAAATAATTATTATGGTTCCTTTAATACTGTCAAAGTATTGGAGGTTCCCTTCTTGTGGTACAGCTCATCTTGTCTCTCTCTCTCTCTCTCTTTCTCTCTCTCTCAACAGATAACTAATAAGAAATTAAAAATGAAGAGGGAAAGGAAAGGGACTTTTTTTCCCAGTGGTTGAATGTGTAAATTGCAATAAATGAATGTTAAGAATATCTGTTTTATCTGTTAGGTTTGGATATTCATGTTTTCTTTGATTTTAGAGGAAATGAGTTAATAATTTACAAAATAATGAAAAGTTCCTAACACACATAATGGAATTCCACAAACCAAGGAACTTCTTGATAACTTCAAAGTAACTTTATCACAGGTACTGTGATAGTTGACGTCAAATACGGCTCCAAGAATACTGTTTTGAAAAGTGTTAGACCTTGCACCAGAAAATGTTTTGTTTTGGTTTTTTTCAGTTGTAATTTGCTAAAGTATATCAGACACCCCGAATCCAGCTTCATGTTTGTGTTCTCTCTCCTCTATTTGGAAAGCTGTAAGAGAAAAAAATAAATTGGTCATTCTTGGGCCCTTTTGCTTTCTGCAGATGTTGAGTTTCCAGACACATGTTTTCTAGGAGACTGAATAGCTCAGGGATTTTTCAAGGATTTTTTTTTTTCTTTTAAGAAAAAAGCCTGTCACTTTCAGGACACTGGTTTGGGTACAGCCATAATCAGTAATGTCTGTAACTCATCCCTTGGTGATTACGATTCTGTGGCTTATTTAAATGAGATAGCACTTTTCAGATCCTAACCATCCATCCATGGTGGCAGGTGCCATTTAGAGACATAACATATTTTCCCAAAGAATTTGATTATTCTCCACTTAGGGGGAACCACAGAGGGGAAAGGGAATTAATTAGTCATTATTGAGCACCTGCTTTGTGCTGGGCACTGAATAGTCATGGCCACGTATACTTCTCAGAGCATCCCTTCCAGGAGATAGTCTCTCCAGTTAACATTTGAGGACCCTGAGGATCAGATAATAAACTAGAAGCACCTGAAAACAAAAATGGTGGGTGTGGTGTTTGATGCCTGTGAGACTGATGCCAAATGCCATACTGCTTGTCCTACTTCCAAAAAACATGTTCTCTGAAAGAAGATGAGAAAGGCTGCTTGGATGGGGATCTAGAATATTCTTGAGAGATTTTAAAAGGGAGGATCCAACTTGATTTCCATGTTTCGATTTTCAGTTCATTAGTTACAAGAGAGAGAATTTGGGAGTCAGTCTGAAGAGAAGGAAATGTTGGATATTCAGGCTAGCTGTGCTGCTGGCCTTTGTTTCTGCTTCTGCTCTTCCCAATATTACACTCTCATAATGTGAAAGTTTGGGAACAGTAATGGCAGCCCTGCTTTTCCATTCTTCTCAAGAACACTGGCTTAGCACAGTCACTTTGCATGAAAACAATATTATTAATAGTAATGTTAGTAGTACCCATCATTTGTTGGGTTATATACCCTATACCTATCTAATACTTGCATTATCTATGAAAGCAGTTATTATTACTGTCACCTACCCTTTGGCAAAACTGAGGTTTAGGAAGTTTAAGTAACTTGCCCGAGGACCAAGGCTAAAAACATTACACCCAGAATTTTAACCCTACTGTGTCACGCTCCCAAACCTGCGCCTTTCTATTACAATATGCAAATTCAGCTTACTCATAAATCATTCTTCTAAATAAATGCCTCAAATGGTCTCTTTCCCCATCCTTTACATTTCTTGGACTGTAGTGATACAGATTCTTCATTATATATATTTTTAATCTTCAAAACTCAGTCTAATCCTTAAAGTTAATTTTGAAAAGTAGCTCTCCTCACTGCCACAATCTGTGGTTTTGTTTCAAATTTGCCAAATTTATTTATCTAAAAATTAAAAGGAAAATATTCTTTAAATTTTATCACTTTTATATAGTGTTGACTTGGGGCACATGTTTGGAGTCTGACAAGTTTGGATTCAGATTCAAAGTGCATCCTGCTGTTATGGTAAGAGTTGGGGATTCTGCTTGCTGTGTAACCTTGAACAACTAATTTATAGCTCCTTGATCCTTAATTTTCTAAGTCACAGGATTTTGAATATTAAATGAGATATAATATATAAATATCATCCTTTGCCCATAGTTGATACTCCATAAGAGATCACTATTTCATTAACACTATTAGTAAAATAGTAATTCAGTAAATGCTTATTGAATTCCTGCGTTGCAAGCAGCATATCAGCCAGAGTGGGGGTTATAAAGGTAATTTCAGAAGTAAACCATGGTCACTAATCCTTAAGAGTTTACAGTAATTTGGGAAATTAGGTAATCATGCCAAAAGTCATAATGTAAATCACCATAATAAAAGTGTTTATGTACATATTTACATATATATATATATACCGCAAAGACCTCTGGTGGTTCAAAGAGGACAAGATCATTTTTATTTGGAGAGGAGAAGAAAGGCTTCATGAAGAAAAGGGTGGCTTTTGAGATGTGACTTGGAGGAGAGGCTGAAATGGAGTTTGAGTCAGGACATCACAGAAAGCAGCAGTGTGAACATGAGTGACTGCTTGGTAGCAGAAAATGCAGTCTGTACTCTTGAAACAGTGATTGGTCTGTCTTGTTTCTAAGAGTGGTGTGTGGGGAATGCAGGGGTATATGGCAGAAGAGGAAGACTAGGGTCTCATTGCTGAGTCCTGGAATGTCAGGCTGAGTTTTTCTCCATTTATTGGGAATTGAGTAGGGACTTGTCTGATAGGTGGTGTTTTAGGACATTTTGGGGACAGTAGTGTAGGGCTCTCCTATTAAAATATCTGTGTAAGATAATTTTACACTCTAAATCCCCGAGTCTATTTTGTGTTGTGAAATATTATTATTTTAATTGTGTTTTCAGAAAACACCTGTAATTTGGGCTCATTTACAAAGATGACATGGTTTATAAACTCTTTGAAAACAGGTACTGTTCAGTTTGATCTGTATGCAGTCACCCAAGCACTACCTACAGAATTTACAGATATAAATTTAATTAGTGATCTTTGTTTTTCATTGATTAAAAGACCTGGTGATGACAATGGTTTCTGCCCCCCAAATCTGGATACAGTGGCCACTAGCCCCTATTATACCTTAGATCTCTGAGCAACACAAATGATTTGAAGGAGACAAAGCTAGACCATCCCTCGTCATAGAGTCAGAATCAAGACAGAGAAGACCAACACTGAGGGTTAGGGAGCATCTCTGATTGTTTATGCCTGCATCCCCAGGAAGCTCCCTCTGGGTTCCAGAGGCATGGAGCTACTGCCGCTATACCAAGGATGTTGCATCACTAAATGTGGTGGAAGTAGATGGTGACAGAAAGGCATCTTATATCCAGAGGTCCATCTTGTTGAATCAAAGCCTAAAGCTCTCCCATAGACCTCTCCTTCCTTGAACCTTGCCTTGGGTGCCCACTACTATCTCCACCCATCTCCACTCCTGGAATCCTATGAGTATAAAATGAGTTGACATTTAAGTACCAGAGTAGTGCCCAGCTGAATATGTGTTAGCTACTGTTAGTCCTCCCAAGGTTGGGATAATTCATCAAAACAATCTATTTGGGCTTCCCCGGTGGTGCAGTGGTTAAGAATCTGCCCGCCAATGCAGGGGACACGGGTTCGAGCCCTGGTCTGGGAAGATCCCACATGGCGCAGAGCAGCTAAGCCTGTGAGCCACAATTACTGAGCCTGCGCGTCTGGAGCCTGTGCGTCTGGAGCCTGTGCTCCGCAACGAGAGAGGCCGCGATAGTGAGAGGCCCGCGCACTGCGATGAAGAGTGGCCCCCCACTCGCCGCAACTAGAGAAAGCCCTTGCACAGAAACGAAGACCCAACACAGCCAAAAATAAATAAATAAATAAATGAAATAATAATTAAAAAAAGACAACCTATTTAAGGCACCTAGCAAAATACCTTTGTTAGTGGGTTCCAGGGCTGATAAAATATTTGAGGTGAACAGAAGCCACCTAGTTCAATCCATCACCCACAAAAATTGGGGAGTCTGAATAGCAAGAACACTAAAACTCAATTAGAACTCTGTTCTTCCAGTCAAGTCAGTGATTTCTGCCTTTGACGACTCCTCCATTTCTTCAGCGGGCTAACACTAGCTAATATTTCCTATGTACCAGACACTGTGTAATGTACATTTAATGTGTTACTTCATTTAATGCTCACCATGATAGTACTGTCTTTAAACGTAGGCACTATCATTAAGCCCACTTTATAAATGAGAAATAGGATGTTTAGTGAGATTAGATGTCAGACTTGTATTAATTTTTTTTCAGTCCATTAGTATAATTAATCTTCACAATAAACTTATGAAGGAGATTTGGATGTAAAAAGGTGAGATGACCAGTCCAGAGTCCCACAATGACAGTGCTAGAATTATCAGAGCCTGTGCATTTAGTTCTTTTGTTATGTACCTTTATCCTTACACAATAAACAAATCTTTAAAGATATTTAGTCATAGGGATTCAATACTAGAAGGATCAAATTTTTCTCAAAACTTTTATCTTCAATTTCATTTTTTTCTGGTTTGATGGGAAACTTTGTGTTCTAGTGTAGACAGTGGTTTCGATGTGTAGTGTAGGAAATTGTTTTGTTTCCTATTAAGCTTAAAATGTTATGGAGAGGTTGGTGGCAGCGGGAGGGATTCAGAGATATTTCTGTTCTGATCTGCAGCCGCGTTTCTTATCTCTGTGGCACACATTGGCACAGGGCTTCAGGCACCTGCTTTTCTGTGGAACCACCCTCTGGTTCTAGATCTGCAAACTGCAGTGCACGGAGAGCTGAGGGGACCTCTGTTTCTAAGACATGTTTCTTAAAATGGGACCTAGCACTAGATTTGGGGGGGGGAGCAGTGAACACACTGAAATTATATTATAAAATACCGTATGTACATATGTATGTATGTGTGTGTGTATGTACGCATTTTTCTAGTGAGAGCCTCCATGGCTGTATCGGATTGTCAGAAATGCCCAAGATTCCTAAAAGTTAAGAACTACTCTTTGAGGATTTATGGATCTGTTTAAACTCCTCCTTAGGTCTCTTAGGCCCTTGCTTTACTTAGATATTCTCATTCATATTCATTCATTCATGTTCACCCTCCCTCCTTCCCTTCTCCTCCCTGCATTCCTTTGATGGTCTCTCTTTTTTCATTTATCCCCTCCCCTTTGCAAACTGATTAGGAGATTGTGATGGGGGTAAGGGGAAGCAAAGGCCCAGGAACCTGAAAACCAGCTTGTGTTTCCTTTCCCTTCTTTTTCCCTGCCTCTCCCCCTCCCTTCTGCCTCTTCTTCTCCCACGCCCCTTCTTCCTTTTCCTCTCCCCTTCTCCCCCTCCATCCCCTGTCACTCATCATCCCTGTTGCTTCTCTGCACCAGTTACCTTATCTGAAAAATGTTGACTTATTCCTTCCTGCCTTTCCTACCTTTTGGAACTGTTCTTGAGAATCAAACGGATGTAAATGCACCTTGGAGACAATAAGTCACTTCATGCATATGTGGAAAACATAATGTGAGCAGATTACATGGGTGTAGCTGCTTGGTCATTGGAGATGGTTAGACTGCTTATAGCATGGCTTTGTCAGCTGAATACACTTACTCTGTGGAGTAGAAAAACGGAAAAGGGTTTTATACTTCTTTTTTTATTTTCTTGTAGAAAGAAGAGCAAAAATAAAAAGACAACAGTATGAAATGGCCTAACTAATTATTACAGACTATATTACTCCAATACTCAATGCCGTTTTTCAAAATGTTTCAATAAGCTCTTACTGTCAAGATTATTATAAAGAATCATCCCATTCATTTGTGTAATTTGAAAGAAATAATGTTTCCAGGGAGCAATGTTGATACCATCTGTTAAGTGTGCATTGTATCATATTCATTTTTAAATTTGTACTGTACCCAAAAGTCATTATTTGTAAAAGTTTGGAATAATGATAATGGATCTGCCCTGTGCTAGGCACAGTGCTATTACTTGACTTGTATAATGAGGGAGGCATAGTCATTGCCCTTCAAGAGTTCAAACACTATGCATGAAATTATATCTCCAAGCCTCAGCTTTCTTGTCTGTAAATTGAGATGATACTTAACATTATCTTTAAGAATTAAACATAAGCATGCATTAAGTGATAGCTGCTCTTTTAACATAAATGCCAGTAACATTTATTGGTGCTACGCAGCAAAAGGACATCAGGTGTCCTTAATCATTTCTGTTGAATGGATGTGGTAAACCATTTACTCTTCATATTAACTATTCCAGGTACTATGTGTGGTAACTAACACATCTAGGGAGCTTACACAATTCCTCCACTGGGTAAATGCCATATCTAGGATCTGAATCTATTACTTCAAATCCAATGCTCCCTTGGCTACCTGCCATTGCCCACTAATTTGATTCATAGCCTGAATGGTGGCATTCCTAGAAGGCAGAGGAGAGTTAAAGCATATTGATTATGTATCATTGTGCTCTTTACAGCGTCCTTATGCTTGTAAATGTATAGGCTCAATTACAACCAGACATGAAAAGGGGAATTTAAAATCTGTGTTCAATATGTATATGTATAGCTGATTAACTTTGCTGCACACCTGAAACTAACACAACATTGTAAATTAACTATACTCCAATAAAAGTTTAAAAAATAAAATAAAATCTGTGTTCAAAGACAAAACTTCATTGGTTCCTAAAACCAGTGGAACAGCCAATAGAACTTGCTTCTCCCAGCTCAACATTCCCATCCATACAGTTCGAGGAGGCAAGTTCTGATGTCAGAGATCTTAACCTAGGAAGAGGAAGAGCTTTTAAACAGACTTTGGAAAATCATAAGACTATCGTTTTGATGGGAGATATTGTAAATATGTGAAATGGAGTTCTATGTTCAGTACTATTTAAACTATTTCTGAGAATGCCAGTTTTCACTCAGCAGGCTGCTTACTTTTTTAGTCTTATTACGACAGATGTAGTTTGAGAACCACTGTTAGTAAAATCAACATTTTTTTTTGTAAAAACAGAATCCTAGAGATTCTTTTTCCAGTTCAGGTGCATTTAAAACTTTACAGACAGTCTTGGTGGACGTTTCTCACTGAGAGAACATGTGTGAGTGGAAGCGTGTGTGTGTGTGTGTGTGTATGTGTTTTTGGTATTTAATACATTTGTAATTTTTTGTATGAACTCACTTTTATTTCCCTTGCTTCTAACCTTTATAGTGTTCTCCCACCCTTCCCCTCAGGAAAAATAATATTTCTGAAACATTCTGCTATATCCTTTCAGACCTAGCACCAACTCCTCTAAGTAGATCCTTTTTCCCATATGAGGTAGCTGCATTCTCCTCTATGATTCCTTTGTGGCTTTAACACATTATGGCATTAAAATAATCTTATATTGTGCTTTATGTTGTATTTAATTGTATTCATGTTTCTATCACTAGACTTGAGCATCTCAAAATCAGGGTTTTGTAATCTGACTCATCATGCCCAACTCTTTGGTTATTTTTGGTGGATAAATTATCCAGGGACTAATCGAAGTTTGTGATGATGAGGTTATAATGACCAAATTCTGCTGAGCACACAGTTACTTAATAACCATTCATTAAAATAGGCAAAATATTCCATACAGCCTATTCTGTAAGTTTAATGAACTGGCAGCTCTCTGTCCTTTGATGCGTTTTAAGTGTATAAACCCTGTATAAAAGGTTCAGCATAGCCAAGGTGTGATTCTGTGTCCTCAGACTGACATGCTTCAAGCAGAAACCTTCCTATCCATTGAGAACAAGTCACTGGGATATGGGTTACAGGCCTCCCTGGAGTCTTACACCCTGATCATTCAAGGGTAGGAAGTATCTCCAAACTATTTGAGTCAATCCAGTTCAATAGCTTGAATTTCACCAATTAAGAGTCCATTTTAGCACTGATCATGCTAACTAAAAGTCACTACTTTCATCAGTAAAAAATCATTTTATACCTACAATGCTAATTTAGTTGTTAATTAACATATGATAGCAAAAAGACTTACAGCAGCCTCTTTGGAGTGTGACCTTTCTGATAAAATGCTTGTGACTATCGGACTTCCTCTCTCCCTCCCTTCCTCATTCCTTCTTTCCCTGAGCAACTATTTGCTGAGTACCTTCCATGTGTAGCATACCTTGAAAATAAGGCTTACAGAAGTTACCTGACTTGCTCCAAATCCCAAAACCAGAATTAGAGCCGATCTTCCCCTTTTCCAAATCTTTCAAAGCAGGGTCAGGAAGTAAAACACTCATGAAATCATGGGGCGGTTAAATACAAATGTAGTTCTGACATATCTGCATATTACCAAAGTAACTTACGGCATTTCTTCTCTAAGGATTTGTGTTGATATAACCAGCCCTGCTATGTTGAGGAAATTGTGTATTGTGTTTCTAGCATAATGATCCCTTTTTTGAAAGGGTGCTCTCAGTAGTGCCAGCAGAAACTGTACTTTTCTATCGAGATTTTTTAATCGAGATTTCAGATTTAGCTTTTTCTCACACTGGGGTGCACAGAAGCACTCTTGACACTGAGAAGCATCTTGTATTTCCAGAGATCTCATCAAAGCAGAATGCCATGTTCTCCCAAACAGAAAAATTGAGCAGTCTTGGATAAAGGCAGTGCACCTGGGGCCTCATCTTGTAATTTAAAATGAGCTCCTGACATTTCCAGTCAAAAAACAAAACACTATCTTTGGGTTGGTGGCAATGACCTCTTCCTTCACACGTGCCTTTCCAGTGTGGGGTTTACTCAGTTACTAAAATGAATGAAGAGACTTAGTCAAAACTACGTGACAACCCTTTTGGTCTTTCACAAAGAGACCTTTGTTTCTTCTTCTTGCTGGCTCCATCACATGGTTCCTTGGGGGGTCTCCTTTTCCTTTTTCCTGGGGCTCAGTCTAGAATACAGATAGAGGAATCCAGTAGACACTTTATTCAAGCCACACTGTCAGGCTTTTTCTGCCACTCCATTTTTGGAAAAGATTTGTGAATCCCCTGTGAGAGAGATTATGCTTCTTTGTAGCTGGGACTTTTTAGTCATGAAAGAGGCCTTAGAGATCATTTAGTTTCATCTCTTAATTTCCAAATGAATGGCCAGAGAGATTAAATGACTTGCCCAAGGCCATGCAGCTAATGAGAAATTACACCAATTGCTGACATGTATGGGCACTTGGTATACATCAGTCCTTGTTGTACTTTACACTTATTAACTAATTTAATCCTCACAGCATTAGAGGTAGGCACTATTGTTATCTCAATTTACAGATGAGAACACTGAGGCACAGAAAGATTAAGCAACTAGCCCATGACCCCACAGCAAGGAAGTGACATGCCTGGGCAGAATGTCTCCATATGAGCTTTTAATAACACAGAGATGGTTCTTTTCTCCAGTACCAATTTTTTTGTCATCTCCTGGAGAGGTTAAGGCCGCCTGCAGCAAATCGTTCTGCATAGCAATATTAGTTGGGAGATAGAGATGAAGAGTATGTGATTATTATGATAGCTTTTTCGTTATGACACTGTAGTGCTGATTGAAAACATTTTCCTGAATATTGTATTTACAATTAGCAGTTAATCTGTGATAGTGAAGACATAGTAACAGATAAGGAAAAAGAGCATTTAATTCCCTAATCACTTGGTTCTATGATGCCTTCTTTTATGTTGCTGACATCAAATCTTTTCAGACAAAAAGTAAAACTACATTTGAAACTTGCCACAAGTGGATATCACAAAAACCTAACCATTTTTAACACGCAGACCTTTAAGTTCTTTTTTTTTAATTTAAAACTGAGGGAATATAATTAGGGAGTTGATTACACAGGTAATGGGAAAGTTGAGAAGCTGAACAGGAAATGGTGAGGCCACCCAGAGTTTATGCAATTGCAGAAAGCCACTACTACAACTGCCAGGGCAGGAGAGACAAAGGAAGGAGATGGGGTTAGCAGAGCCTGGGGCAGAAGTTGGAACCTAAAATGATGTGTTTCACAGGAGCTAAAAGTATGGAGGAGAGCTCTTGTTAGAGGTGTTGCCTGAGGAGGGAGGAAGGAAGTGGTGAAGAAATACCGATTTTGCCTTCCTCTGCCTTTCAATCTCCCATCCATACCTCCCAGACTTTAAGTTCTTTTAATGTGATTTTTACGTAACACAGTAAAATGATCACACTACATATAATTGATATATAGCCTATCTACTGCATTCAAGACATAGTTATTACATTTGGCATACTAAAGTTTGGCAACTAGTTAGAGGCATGGAAAAACTATTGGTATAAATATATTTCAGAGAAAAGGATAGGCAATTATATATTTATATGTTTTGAAGTCTTCTCTTTTTTTTGAAGGAACTTAGAGACATTCTCAAAACTTGGTTCAATCCTGTGGTGCCATTTCCTGCGAAACAGCAGTGACCTGAGAAAATGCAGCTCTCTGCTCTCTGTAATTCTCTCTGCTGTTTGTTTCCATCTATTAAATGATCTCTATTCTTTAATCTGGGCAACTTCAATCATACCTCTTTCATAATTCTTTCCTTGATGTGTCTAGTCAATATTTATCTTTCCTATAAACTCCTTTTTTATTTTTAATATAAGTCTTTCCCCTTATATACGTTCCATAAAACAGGAGTTGTTGCAGGTGTAAGATGGGGAGCTGGAGAGAAAGCAAGACAAAAGAAAAGGATCAGGGCTTCCCTGGTGGCGCAGTGGTTGAGAGTCCGCCTGCCGATGCAGGGGACACGGGTTCGTGCCCCGGTCTGGGAAGATCCCACATGCCACGGAGCGGCTGGGCCTGTGAGCCATGGCCGCTGAGCCTGCGCGTCCGGAGCCTGTGCTCCGCAACGGGAGAGGCCACAACAATGAGAGGCCCGCGTACCGCAAAAAAAAAAAAAAAAAAAGGATCAGTAACAATAATGTACTCTTTTATGGAAATAGTGAATGCAGAGAATTGGTAATAAATTTTGTATTCACAGGTTTCATGATAATCTGAAATTAAAATAAATAAATAAAAGGAGCAGTGACTCACTGGACTCACAGGCAGGTGACCTGAGCTGTCCTCCTTGCTCTGCTGCTTTCAACCTTTGAGACCTTGAGAAAGTCAAGTAGCTTTCCCGCCGCTGTATCATTAGATAATTGGTTTGAAAGTGTTTGAACCTCACCCAGGGCAGAAAACTGGCTCATGGCCCCCGGAGCAGCTCTTTCTGTGCATGAAACAAGTCTGACTATTAGGACGCTCTATATTACAGTGAAAGTCTGTCTCCCTGTCTTCTGCTCAGTGGTCTCTCTCACCTTTGGAAGCCATCTGGAAGCACCTAGATGGTTTCTCTCTGAATCTTCCTTTCTTGAGACTTAAAGTCTTCATCTTGACATAGCATGGATTTGAGTCCATTTTACCCTTTTGGCCACTCACATCTGACTTTACTTCGGATGTCCTATGTTTTTAAGGTGTGGCACCAGCACTGAATGATGTGTCTCAGGTGTACTTTCACCCCTCGCAAATAGAGCAGGAATTTTGCATACAAAATTTTTTCTTCATACATTAGCCTTGGGATCAATATCCAGTCACCTTGTGGTTAGTTATCTCATCTGTAAAAGGAGTAGCTTAAACTTTTCGTCAAGTAGGCAGAAGCCCTGTATGATGATGTACACCGTTCTGCTCCCATGGCCACAACAGACATTGCTAAGAGACTGTGGCATTTTCTCACCAGCTGAGACTGATCTGGGCTTTCAGTCCTTAAGACAGAACTCCAGGCAACCTCTTGTAACTGTATTTGCCCTCTTGGAATCAAATGACTATTAAAATGCTTCAGTTGTATGTAGCATGTACAATGTAGTATACTGCATGGCTATGCATTATCGTTAATTACATTTAAATACTATGGCCGTCAAAAGATTATAAATGCTTATAGAACAGCAAATATGTCTCGTATGTCTTTGACTCTTGCTCATCACATAATGCCTAATAGAGTGCCTTTCAAATAGTAGATATAAGTAATTATTTGTGTATTTTAGAAGAGAATTAGAGAAGCATAAATTAAAATTATTTATAATTTTACCCGTTCACAGATACTTAAGTCGTAAAGTCCAAATTATTTTTCCAAAACCCATCTTTAATATTTTACTTTATTTGCCAGTGATCCCTGATTTCAAATATTTTCCCCATGTACACTCACTTCATTTTTTTCATTTACTTAAAGTTACGTAGAATGTAGTTCAAAATAAATCTTATTTACTTGATATGAAGAATATTTCAAACACCTATCATTTTGTTTTAAAAATCTTTAACATCATCAAGTTTTGCTTCTGTAACCACTATTTCATTCCCCATGTCTTTAATTGTCCGTTGCACATACTTTTGTAACTTAAATTGTCACTACTTAAGCTTTTATGTAGCACATGCTCTTTCTTCATCAACTGTGACATTTTCTTTATTTCAATACTTTATTTTATTTTTCTCAAAACAAATTGGTTGATTTAAAGAGCATATCATCTTCCATTCTGTTTTGTAAATTAAACCACCAGTACATTTTACGTGTGAAATTTGCATGTATGGTAAATTGGAAAACTTTTTTGGTGTTCTGAAGGAGAGTTCAGATGGCTGGCAGGGTTTCTAAATGAGATGAGTCATGATTTTATTGTCACTCAGGGTCTCTGAATCATACTGTATACATTTTCATTAGTAACCATAGATTAACGGTTGAAACATTTGACTCAATACATGGAACTATTTTTGAGGAGAATTTCTTTCCTTGGAGAGTGATAAAAATTAGTGGTGCTTTAGAGAATGACATTAATGAGTAAAGAAAGATTCAGTGCTGCTGGGGCAGGCAAATCACTTACAACTTCAATTAACTTCAGGAGGAACCAGGAAAATGAAATTAGGATTTTACTGTTTATGGATACTTTTCATTGAAATTCAGGATTTCCCAATTAGAGTAAAATATCAAACAAGTGCAAATTAGTTCCTCTCTGAATCAAATGGGTGCACATGAAATGGTCTCCTAACAATCACATTAAAGCACAATGACCTGGTATTCAGTAATTCATTTCTTCATGTATTCTTGAGAAAACATTTACCAGTCCTCCCCGGACAAAGCTTTGTGTGTGGAAGCGATTCTACACATTCAAATGGAAGAAAGGATTCCTGTCCTCAAGGAACTCAGTCCCATGTGTGTGAAGAGTTAAAATATACTAATCGTGATAACTGACAGTGAGTGGGCTGGGGTGAGGGAAAGCGAAGAAGGGAATGAAAGAGAGTTCTGAGAGCAGGTGATGTTAGCTAGTCAGGGACGTGACGCAAGGGTGTTCCAAGCAAAGAACAAACACAAAGTCATTTAGGCTGGAGAAACCTTCTTGTTTGAAGAAACTCCAAGAATGTCTGGAATGGAAAGGTGTCTAACACAGAGGCAATTAGGTTCAGAACATAAGGATGTTTAGTAAAAAGTACATTACAGTAATACTCAGAGTTTGAAGTCCAGATTCCCTTATCTGCTTGAAGAGGTAAACCTGTGATACACAGTCTAACCTCTTAGGCTCACTTAATCTGTCTGCAAAATGGGACATCTAAATCTACCTGTCTTACAAAGTAAGTTTATTTCTGTGACTGATTTTTATTTAGTAAACTAAAGGAGAAACATTAGAGTACTTTTCAGAGTTTTACGGCAATATTCATCACATGGGTCTTGGCTGGCAAGTGTGTTCCAGAGTACTTATATTTTCCTTGTTTTAAATAAACATACCATTGTGAAATAAACTGTTAGATAGCTACTGAGAAGTTAACCCCCCTGACACATATATTACATGATTTTAAATCAGTATTTGCAACATGGACAATGCTAAAATATCCATATTTGTATAATTATGAAAGCTTATGTTAGTATGCATATTTAAAATTTAAATTGGTTAGTATATTTTTGTTACTATTGCTGTGTTTTGCTTCTATAATTAGGTCATTTTGACTTGCATTTTATAAATTACATAACAGGTGTGCTCACCTGTGTAGTAAATGTCTTCAGTCTTCTCATTTTAAATTGGATACTAAAGTGAAAAATATGCATCTACATGTTGCTCTAGAAATGTGAGGACACGAGTGTGCAATTCTTTTAGAAAGCACGGGTTAAAATTTATGTGTAATGGAACTGTATCATTCTTGGTAGGTGAAACTCAGATTTTCCAGTTTATGGCATTAAGGATTGAATGTGCTTGGTTTTCTTGCAAGATGCTCTATCCTTCTAAATTTAGTCATCTAATTAAGATTTCCATTCATGGGGAATGACTTTAAAGAGCACATAAGACAGGCTTTTACACAAACAAGCTTTGACTGGATTAATTGGATTTGCATAAATTTTATGAGGTGAGTGTGCTAGTGTCTCAGCTTCATCTGCTTGGAAGGGAGAACTTAAAGGGATTTGTAAAGAGGAAACACATTAAAGGTTGCAAAGGAAGCACGCAAAAGCAGCCAGGTTAATGGCATGGCGAGAACAAAGCAGCGCTTTGGCAATATATAAGCTGGCCAAGTCTGGAAAAGCTGGGCATAGGACAAAAGAGATGGGAGGTTCAGAAAGACCACAAGATTTTGGGGTGTGTGTGTGTGTATGTGTGTATGTGTGTATGTGTGTGTGTGTTTGTTTTTGTTTCCCCAAAAGAAAAGGGATCTAAAGCAGCCCTGATGCCTGATGTGGGTTTGACTACAGAGGCTGGGGGAGCTGGTGGTACATTTAGGACTGAGATAGCCAAGGCAAGGATGGCAGCTTGGATTGTAGGCAGGCAGGCTTCTTGCAGGCAGTTCTAACAGAGGGTCGCTTGGTCATTAGAGACCCGTGCTGATCCAGGCTTACCGAAAAGATGGCATTCTGGAACTGGGACGCTGAGAAGTAGGACAGAGCAGGGCAGCACCAGGGAAGCAAAGAGGTGGTGAAGTGGAGCAAGGCACATGTGAGACAAGGCAGGCTGGTCAGAATAGGCAAGTCCAGAGGAGACAAAGGACAGAACAGGCTGCTGAGACAAGGTCTCAGGCACACAGCCCGGGGCACCGGGGCTTGGCAGCCCAAATTAGGATCTCCAGCAGTGGAGACCAGGAGCCCTTCCCAGCAGGCAGCGATCAGAGGCTCAGAAGTTGATTCTGAGCCGAGGCTCAACAACAGATGTGAGGTAATAGAATTCAGAAAGCCTTGATATGGAACCAAACTTCAGACCTTCCAGCCGCTAGTGCACAAGTGATCTGCAGAACATTGATTCTGGCATTCACGTATTAAATAGTAACAATGAGACATCAACAATAGCAACCTCATCACCCCTTACATTTGCATAAAACGCTATCCTTCACAGAATGGTTCACAACAATCATGTGACATGGATAGTCTAATCACTTAGAGGTGATAAAACCCAGGCTCAGAAAATTAATATTTTCTCACAGTCATGCAGTCAAAACAGTGGCAGGGTTTAGATTAGAACCTGTCCCTGGTGTGTTTAAACCTTTGTTTTTTGGTTTTTTTTAAACATCTTTATTGGAGTATAATTGCTTTACAATTGTGTGTTAGTTTCTGCTTTATAACAAAGTGAATCAGTTATACATATACATATGTTCCCATATCTCTTCCCTCTTGCATCTCCCTCCCTCCCTCCCACCCTCCCTATCCCACCCCTCCAGGCGGTCACAAAGCACTGAGCTGATGCTTTGCAGAAAGTAAAGAAAAGGGCAGCTGGTATGAGGATAAATGAGAAGGGCTTTCCTGACCTCGGGAAGTTCACAGTCTAGTCAAGGATCCAGGCTCATGCAGAAATAACCTTAACGTTTCAAAAACTCATCCCTTTACTAGAAGAGCAACTGGGGCCTGGGAAGCATTCAGCCACTGTGTGATGTCTGAATGAATATCGAGTGAACTGTGGTAGCCCAGTGAAGAGAATAATCAGTTTGAACTCAGGCTATAAAGAAGGCTTCTCTGAGAACATGGCATTTTAGCTACTAAGGACAGGATGCTTCCATGAGGGACATGCTTGTTTGGATTTGGATGGAAGGGAAAGAGAATTAGTATTTATTGAGGTAGATTTAGATTAGACATACCTGGGCTTGGATCCCGGATCTACCTCTAAATCAGTGTAATATGGGGCCGGTAACCTGACCTCATTGACTCTCGGTTTTCTTATAGCACATGCTCATTGTACAGAAGCTAGTGCCTTGGAACATGTTAATTTGGTGGTGGGGAGTGTAAGTTAATTTTCACAAAGGTTCTATCATTTTGTATTATCACCCTTTTGCAAAAGAAGAAACTGAGACTCAAAAAATGTTAAGTAACTTGCATGAAGTTAAGCAGTTTGAAACCAGAAGATCTTCCTGGCTCCAAAACCCATTCTTTTTTTTTTTTTTTTTTTTTTTGCGGTACGCGGGCCTCTCACTGCTGTGGCCTCTCCTGTTGCGGAGCACAGGCTCCGGACGCCTCGCAGGCTCAGCGGCCATGGCTCACGGGCCCAGCCGCTCCGCGGCATGTTGGGATCCTCCCAGACCGGGGCACAAACCCGTGTCCCCCGCATCGGCAGATGGACTCTCAACCACTGTGCCACCAGGGAAGCCCTCAAAACCCATTCTTTTTCCAGCACCCTCCAGTGACATGCAAGGGATGTATTGAGGGGCTCCAGAGGGAGCTTTGAAAAGAGGGAGTGAGCTTCTTTCATTTAGTCCATTTGATTGTATTAGGGAGTTTGTAGCAGGAGAGAGTTAGAACCAAGAGAAGAGAGCAGTAATTTATGTGCAATTGAAACAATTCCAAATGCAACGATAACTATCACTGATGGAGAAAAGAGGTTTAGAGGATAGGGTAAAAATTCCATATGAAAATCAGACAGCTGAAATGCCTATTGAAATTGTAGCCCTTATAAAGTAAGATGAGGTGGGTTTAAAGGTGTGAACATATTCAATGAGTGAATCAAGACAATATTGAGTTGAACTAAACAACCAGAAGAACTTATGTCTCATGGGTATTTTGAATTAGGAGAAAACAGCTTAACTGTAAGAATATTAAATAGGATGGAGGTGAAAAAAAAAGGGGGTTATTAGTCTCTTCCCAGAGTATGATCTGGGATCATCTCTTCGTGTTTAACGGTCTTTTTATATCTCCTTTTGTCAATTCTGCTTTTCCCAAATTATTCTTGATTGATGCAGGATCCCAGATAAGTAGATACGATAAAAATGTAAATGTGAGGGCTTGTGGATTCTCATAGTACCATAAAGAAGGAAGCTGTCTTGCTACTGGATATGTGATATGAATAAAGACTTTTTGGTATGTTGAAGTATTGGCAAAGGCATAAATTCTGGGTCACACAGATTGTCTGTATGTGAATATGTGGATGGATGGGTGATGAAACATTGACACCGGGGCATGGCTATGGTGTCAGGTCCATAAGTGTCTCAGTGAGATCCTACCATTGTTATAGCTAACATCGTTCATTCAGGTAGCAGGTATTCAGTTTGTGATTCAACTGAGCCAAGCTTCTTTTCATTCTTCCTATATCTCTCTTCCTTCCTCCCTCCCTTCCTCCTTTCCTCTCTTTCTTCCTTCCTTTTTTCAGCAAACATTCATATTTTGCCTTCTCTGTGCCAGGAACTGGGCAAAGTTCTGATAATAGATAAATAAAGGAGTCAGGAATCGTAGTTGAGACTCAACCATTGTAGACCTTAGAGGAATTAAAACTCATTCCTGCTTTTCTCCTTTGGCTTTTGGCTGACAAAAGTTTGGAACTGTCAAAGATTTTACAACTTTTGTCTAAAGTTACATTCATGATCTATAGCATAGCTATATCACCAGAGGTAGTTTTGCATGAGTATTTTGAGAGAGTTACATTCTTACTATTCCACTGTCTCCTTTTCATCTTTGTTATCTTTGGTTACTGGCTTATTTAATAGGTACTTTCCAAAAGCTCTGTCTACTGTAGTCTAAGTATGTAATATATATGATGTGAATGTTCCGTAAGAGCCTCCTCTATGGAAGAGGCCAGTTTCTGACCAGAGTATAAGCCATCGCTCCCTAGCAAATATCCACACGTATTAGCCACGCATAGGGAAACTGGATTAAAAACATACCAGGAAAAAGGTATACTTAAATAATGCCAAGATGAGGAACTAGATAAGGGGAGGAGCTGGTTCACTTAGAAGCGTTTATTGAGTTTGCTGCATTTAAATAGATGGTATCTATAAAAAGTTTACTTAAGAATCCTAGTTGATTGGCCAAAATTCATAGTCAAGAAAAGCCAAGTTAGAAATTCTAGATATATTAGCACATGTCTATAGAAACAATAATAACATTGCTTTCAGGAAGGAAGATAGGGAAAAAAAAACAACAACAAGGTACAAATTTTGAGTTGATTCCTCTCTGATCTGTTTGTTGTTTTAGTTAGACCATGTAGGAATAATGGATGGTGAATTGATTTTTGCAGGTTAGACCTCAGATGTGATTGACACGTCAGAGCTGCATCTAATTCAGGAACATGACAAATGTCAGGACAGTTGATTAAAATAACCATCCAATACAGTAGAGTTTCATGTGTATTTATTTAATCCATCCTCAAATGTATGCTCAGTTGTTGGTAGAGTGTCTATCATAGAGCACTTTATCTTTTGAAGACCAAAACACTGTAATAAAGAGACATGATGAAAAGTTTCCTAAAAGCTCTCCTCATATTTAGTTTTATATTTCTGCCTTAGAGAATCAGTCAGATGTGCACACTAAGTAAATGCCTACGAATCTATTTCCGCGATCCACTGGCAGCTCTTCCCTCTGCTCTGGCTCCTCTGAAAACCCAGGGCCTCCCGGGCCATCTGCAATTATGATGGACCAGGGGATGTAAAAATAGAATGTAGCCCCATGATATCTAATAGAAATATAATACAAACCATATTTTACAATTTTCTAGTAGCCACTTTTTTAATTAAAAAAATTAAAAAGAAAACAGGTGAAATTAATTTTAATAATATATGTATTACTTAACCCTGTATATCTAAAATATTATTTCACCAGGTAATCAATACAAAAATTTATTAGTAAGTTATTTTCCATTGCTTTTTGTACTAAGTCTTTGAAATTCAGTGTGTGTTTTACACTTACAGCACATCTCAGTTTGGACCAGCCACCTTATGAGTGCTTAATAGCCAAGTAAGTGCCCAGGGCTATTGACAACCGTATTGGACAGGACATTGTTTTCTTGTTATCTTAAAGAAACTTAGCGGTTTCCTAGCCTATTCTTCCTCTGCTTTTAGGGGATACTTTTGAATTGATATATACCTTTTTTTTTTTTTTTTTTTTTTTTTGCGGTACACGGGCCTCTCACGGTTGTGGTCTCTCCCGTTGCGGAGCACAGGCTCCGGACGCGCAGGCTCGAACCTGTGTCCCCTGCATCGGCAGGCGGACTCTCAACCACTGCGCCACCAGGGAAGCCCGATATATACCATTTTGAGTTGTGCTTCAGAAGACACACCTGAGTAGATTTTTAAAGAAGTGTTCTCAAATTAACAAAGACTTGGTTTACTGTAACTATTTCGAATATGATTTTTAAAACACTTTTTTAAAATAAAATACTCTTTTTCATCAAGGTTAAGAAATAGAGAAAGATGTGAAAATATTAAAACACTTCTGAATCTTAAACTTGGATCTGGACATATTACAGATTTCCCTTCCATGAATCGTGCTGTGGGAGGAAAAAATTCATTGCTGTGTGTGGATTCTCCCCCAGTCACCTCTTCCTTTTGCCCGTTCTTTGTATATGTTGAAGTATGTGGAGAAAGGTTATTCAAGGCATCATTAAGACATTCTTGCTTTTTTTTAAATAATAAGATTTTGTCTTATCATCAGCACACATGGTGGCAGCAAGTGCCCTAAAGACTGCAGTTCTGTCATATGTATCTTTTCTTTCTTTGTTTCATTCATTCATTCGTTCATACAACACTTAGTGCCAGACCACTTGCTGGGCATGGAGGTTAAACAATGAAAAGGCTCTCACAATGTAGTGGGAAAATTGTGTAAAAAAAACTACAAATATTAACATATGATGTCCTTCACTACCCTCAAGAGGACATATTACTTAATCTTTGTTGGTGTGATAGAGTTTGGGCCCAGATGTCTTGGAAATGGGAAAGTGTTTCTCTTTTCCTTTACTTTTATTGAAGGTGCTAATTATGTTCATGTTCCTGGGTTCCAGCCAATCCTTTCTCCAAGCAAATACCCCTCTCCAGAGAAGCTTATGTTCATGTTTGTGCTCAATTATTAGAGCCATCAAATCAGTCTGCATAGATATCAAAAGAAATGAATACTTTACTATTTGAAATTACACTGGGTTATATTGGTACTTTTACAAGTATTGCCACCAAAATCTCATTGTTGACAACTTTATTCATACTGCAAATACTGGCAAAAAATATACTGTTGCAGCGTTCAGTTCATCTGTGTGTGTGGATCGGAGCTTCTCACTGGTTCCTGTACATCTCCAAGTACATGAATCACGTGCCATGATTTTTGTTAATGGAGGGGCACATTGCAGAATCTGTTTTCCTCTAGTGCCAATTTACAAGTGTTCCCACTTGCCAGGATGCTCTTTGCAAAGATGAGATTGGATACAAACACCTAATGCCGTGTATCAGGACAGGTGAGGCAGAGAGCCATTCTGTGACCCAGTGGAAGAGCTGGGGCATGGGAGCAATTGAAGAATGGACACAGAAGAGTAGACTACCCCAAGGGTGCTCTGGGCATCTGGTCTTGCAGCAGAACATGAGCTATGGAAAGAGGACTTACAGAAGATAGGAATTATAGGAAAGTCTGCATCAGGGAGGCCTATGGGGAGTAGTGGCGTGTGCTGGTATTGGGCAGAACACATCTCCCAGGAATCTAGGAGCTGGTGGGTGTGGGGAAAACCTGTTGCTAAGTTAGAGAATAGGGCTTTAGCCACCATGTAGGGTTAAGCAGAAGAACTCCACTACTTGGAAGACAGAGGGGGACTGAAAGTCTCATCCATAGCGGCACTGGGGTGCTAAATAGGTGACCAAGGCAGAGACTCAGGAACTGGGCTCATCCAGCAAAAAACAGGCACAAAGTAGAAATTACATTTCAGGAACAAGGAATAAATCTCGTTATCAAATATAGGCCCGAGTGTTCAACCTGAATTAGCAGTAGAGACTTGATATTGAATCACAGAGCCTGTGCTATAGTTGTGTAGTTCTCTCCTGCCTAAACTCTGAGGTTTCAGAGATCAGGGAGAGCTCAGCTTAAACTTTGGGGACAAAGGGGAAAGAAATATACTCAAGTGACCCTGGTTTTGTGAAGAGGGTGGGGGAGGGGAGGTACAGAGCTAAGAATGAACTAGGATGAAACACTGTCATCCATTTCAGAGTCCCACCTTCAACTCCTCACCAAATTGATTTCATTATTTAAATTGAACCCATTGTCAGGTCATTTACGATTAGACTGTTTGGGGAATTGCTGTGTTGATTCAGCTAACAAGGTTTTGTGAAAGGCAAAGGCAATGTGAAAAAGTTTTCTGCTTTCATCACCACCAAACCCTTTCTTGGAGGTCACCACCACCAATCTTCTTGTTTGGCCGTTAAATTCCTCCACTTCTTTGCAACACCGGACACAGCTGATCAAGGACCCCCCACCCCCACCCCCCTGACATTATCTCCTCCTGGTTTCCTTGACGTGATCATTTTCTTCCATCTCACTGACACTCCTGCTCTGTGTCCTTTGTTGCTCGTCTCTTTGTTTCCCACTCCCCAGTCGTAGGTGATCTCAAAAGGTACCCTTAAGCTTTTCTTTCCTCTGCTCTCCTCTCCTCATGATTTGCATGTGCCCCTTTGCTTCCCCACTGCTCTAAGCCTGGCTCATTACCTGGAAGGATTACTGCAACAGCTAACTTAACCTGGCTTTTCACCCCTCTCTGTAGTCTCTTCTGCTTCCAGATTGATTTTTCCTGAAGCACAGGTCTGATCACACTACTCCCCTGCCCAGAAATGTTATAGCCTCCGACTGTGAACAAAATTAAGTACCAGCTTCTCACTTAGATCTCAAGGCATTTACATCATGGTCCTAAGATAATCTCCCATTAGGCCCCCATATCTAGTCTGCATTCCAGCCAGATTGGCCCACTTACTGTTTCTCAAGGGTATCCTATACTTTCCCTCCTCTGAGACTTTATTTATATTCTCCTTTTGCCCTGTAACTGTGGTAACCACATGTCTTGGTTTTTCTGGATCAGTCCCGGTTTATTCCTATTGTCTCGATAATAGTATTACTCAGCTCCCATTTCACACTCAAAAGTGTAGTAATTTGAATGATAGATTATATGGTCACCCTACCTATAAAGCTCTTTTTCCTGTTCCTTCTCTCTGTCTTATGCCTCAGGCTGCACTCTTATTTAATTTTGCTTGTGGTAAACATAGCCCTATCCTTTTAAGCCATGTGCCATATTAAAAAAAAACCAAAAAACTAACTTTCATGAGATTTACTTTCTCACTCTCCACCCTACCATCACCAATTTAATGTATTCCCTTCCTATTTTCAGCCCCTACATTTGCCAACATGGTATTGTAGTTGTTTGTTTTTAAATGTAGTTATTTGTATATTTTAAATCCTTCATAGTAACTTACAAGTTCAAGGCCTTATTTTTTGTATTGATTAGATTACTTTTATTTGTAAATAACAGAAAACTCTGACTTAACCATTTAACAATAAGGAAAATTTATTGTATCACATAACAGAGGGTGCCAAGTTAGGATGGCTCAAAAATGACTAATTTAGTATCTGAACAGTGGATTAAAAATCCAGGTTGCCCCTTTTATTAAATGCTTTTTCAACATCCTTGGAAATGATTGTATGTTTTAATATTTCAATTTAGTAAATTGTGTTACTAGACTATTTTCACTGCATTCCTGAATATAATCAATCTGTTTCTCATTGTATATTGTTCATACTGCATGGATGAAATAGTTTTGGTAATGCTTATTTATGAGGCGTACATTAATATTTGTAGATAAGTGGTTTTAAAAAAATCATTGAATTATTTAAAAAAAAAGAAGATCCAGGTTTCTCTTCTCTTTCCATTCTGATACACTATGCGTCTACTCTAATCTTGCTACCTCCGCTCACAATTGCCCAGTGGCCAGCCTTGTTCTAGAAATCACATGCAAATGTGATGATGTCTAGAAGAAGAATATTTCTTCTGTGAGTCTCTAAGCAAGAATCCCTGTTACAGAAGCACCCATTCCCAGCAGAAGTCACCTCATCCCTCCTTGGGCAGAATTTCATTACATGCCCAGCCTAAACTAGTCACAGATGAGGCCGTCAGGACTTGACAAATCATTCATCCCCTGAGGTTGAGGTGGCCCTGATTCCCTTGAAGATCGTGGCCATTAGGGAAGGTTGAGCAGAGCAAAATCAAGGCTCTGTGACGAAGAGGGATACTTACCACTAGTGAGGCAAGCAACAGTATCTGCTTCATATAAGTTTGGGTTCAATCAATGTTTATTAAATAAGGTTTTAGTTTTATTTCAAGATATGAAGAATTGTAATTCACTTGAATATTCTAATGCTGTAATGAATTATAAATACTGATCTTAAATAAACCTTTAAAATGATCAGTACTGCACATAGCAGGTTCATTTCAACACTGTTTTGCTTAAGTTCATATGGAGAGATTAGAATTAAGACTTTGAAAGAAAACTTGATTGAGATTTTAATAGCTATCTAAAACTGCTGGCCAGAACACTGTGCTCAGAATTGCTCATTAAGTAGAATTATTTCCTGTTGCTTTTTGAGGGAATGTTTTTCTGAGTATTTGAGTGCTATATTCATAGGATTCAAATACTCATAGGATATCAACTCTCTGTTAACAAATTTACCTTTTGGCACTGAATTGCAGAATTCTCAAAATACCTGCCAACTATGAAATGTAATCAACAATAGGTCAAAACATTATGATTTTGAAATGTCCTGCAGCATCAAGAGGAGTTGGAAGGAGAGGCTGCTGAACGAGAATCCTCTTCTCATACCCACGAGAGGACTCTTGTTCTTTCCACCCAGGCTGTGTTCAAGCCCAACACCTCCCAAGATCCTCTGTGGGTAAATCAGTGGTGGAAGCCAGAGAATTTGGAGCAGTTCTTGTGTTCCTTGCACAGTAGTTAGTACTGTACTCTGTAAATGGGGGCTCGTTCAACCTTCTGAAGTGTTGTCACCAGTCTGCCACACAGATGGTCCCAGTGAGGAGACCCTAGGGAGCCAGTACCCTCTGGGTCAACAGGAGATGGAGCCAGCACTATTAACCTGAAAATATTCCGTGCAATAAAAGGGATCAGAAAGACTCGTTTTATTTCTGAATGAAACAAAGGACAGAACAGAGGAAAACTGCTTCTAAACCCTTCATTGGATATTGCTGCTCAGAATTCTGGACCTTGGTGCCAGAGGGCTTCGGGCTGGCATTTTATGTTTTCAGAAACCCTCTTGTTAAGTGCTGAGATGTAATGACTCTAAATATTTTGACAGCCTGCAGTAGGACTCAGGAGAGAGGCAGAATCTAAGATTATGCCTGGCTTGGATATTTGAACAAGTTTTCTGAAGGGTAAAGGGTCTGGATAAGATCGAATTCCTCCCAAGTGTAAAAGTCAGGGATTCTTATCTAAGGGCAGCCTATTTGCATGTATGTTCAAATATATGTCAAAGTTAATCTGAATCTCAGTGGGGAATCGTGGTAGGAAAATAGCACAGAAACTGAGTAAGCTGTGTATGGAAGAGATAGTGGACTTCAAAGTCAGACTTTTTTTCCCTTAATAACTTGAATGAATAGAAACATTTTCACATCAGTCCTATAGGCTTCTACTGTTCTATTAAACTCCTGCAAATAGATATATAGTCATTATTCTTTTGAGAAATAATATGAATATATAATTTTTATTCAAAGTTTTTAAAATAAACTTCCTGCTAATATTATCTGAACATCCCACCAAACTGCGCCATCACCAGTACTTCAAATGACATTTTGGGGTAACAGGCTGATTCTAAAAATAAGATGCAGGAGGCTGGGAAGACATTGCAGAAATTAATATTCCCAGCCCCACTGCACTCTGCCTACCCATACAGACTGTACTCTTCGTTTGAATGCACTTAACAGTTCATTAGAACATCTTATCTATAAGCCTCATCTAGCTTTTTTTAAAAAAACAGATTCCAGTATTTGTACTTTATTCAGAAAAGCTAATTGAGGGAAATAATATTCATAAGTGCTGAAGTTCAGGTGAAAAACTTTGCTAGACTTTCTTCCTAAAATCAAGCCAAATAATAAAAAATATTACAGTGTCAAGTTTGACATTGAGTGATAAAGTAGGTTAATATGGATTTTATAAAGCACTTTGACTACATTCCTGCAAAAATCTTTAATGATGAATATAATATTAAAATTGGAGTTACACTGCCTAGATTTGAATCTCAGGTCTGCCATTAGCTATGAGACCTTAGGAAAATTACTAAACCTTTTTGTGCCACAGTTTCCTTATCTGTAAAAAGGGATAATAATACCTAGGGTAAGGTAGTGTAGTTGTGAGGACCATGTCAAATTGATATACATAAAGTGTTTAGAACAGCACCTGGTCCATGGTAAGTGCTATATATCGCTTTTTAAGATGACAGCAAAGAGGGTGTATTTATGAATTTATATAATAAATATGTATGTGTCATAAGCTTAAATTAAGGGCATTTGGGATAAATAATCAGTTTTCTAAAATGCATTTCCTCTTATATATTGGAAAACCTTACATTGGCTTGCTTAATAAATTCAGTGGAATCAGAACTGTTAGGGTTTCACATTTAAGTTCTAGTTGTACCTTTTCCTAATAAGCTGGGAGCAATAAGCTGGAAAGTTACACGTATACCAAATACAAGTGAGCCCAGACTGCAAAATGAGCTTATGTTCCAAGATTCATCTCATTCATTTATTTTTGGGTTTCAATCATGCTAGTCTTTGTACATTCTCATCAGCATTTTTAATGACTTGGTAAAGTAGAAGCATTTCCTGCGTAATCAACATTTATTTTTCCTGAGAAAGTATTTTAAAAATAAAGTCCTTCAAACGTCTAGTCTTTTTTTTTTTTTTTCAGTAAAAATGAATGGCCTTAAAAGACATTTGTCCTGGCAGTCTATTTAAAGATGAGAGAAATGAAAGCCAAGAAAACCAGAAGAAGATGCCCTCAAGGGAAAGATCTGTATGATGAATTTGAAATTGCAGAGAATACTATTTCTGCTTTCCCAGGCAGAGCTGTCACTTCAAAAGCCTATTTTCATGAAAGGAGAGTGTTACTCAGAGTATCAGAGTTTAGTCTGTTGAATGCATATTCCCTTAATGCGGGTAAGGCACTTGAAGGTGACCACTAATCATTCAGTCTTGTTGCACAACAGAAACTTGTATTTTGGTCCAGGAGAAATCTTAACCAAACAGCAGTGTAGATTCTTCGAACTAGCAAAAAAAAAATTACTGTCCACTAAAGACAGTAATGAAGAGTTACTACATTGGCTCAGGTCCTGAGATTATTCTCCCCAGATTCAGTTGCCAGCAGGCATTCCAAGGAAGTCCAGTAAGGGAACATATAACTCATCTGTACTATAGAGAAGAAATGTCATTCTTTCTTAACCATCGATTGAAAAGGTCAGGTAAATCCCACTATCCTTCCCTGGGTGCTTTTCTGCTACACAGATACATCTCAAAACAC
Organism: Pseudorca crassidens; assembly: GCF_039906515.1. Classification (NCBI taxonomy): domain Eukaryota; kingdom Metazoa; phylum Chordata; class Mammalia; order Artiodactyla; family Delphinidae; genus Pseudorca; species Pseudorca crassidens. Next base: position 86,945,500 of record NC_090297.1, on the reverse strand, counting down.
TACTTAAAAACCTCTTTATTTCCCACCTATGTCATTTTTCAGAGTAATATTTTTCTCTCTCGTGTGACTTATTACTTGGTCTCTTTTGTTTTAGACATTCTTCTCTCCTCTTCCTAATAACTAGGGAAGTGGTGAATGAGTTCATCATTGCTTTATAAAGTTAGCATTTCTCAGCTTTACTTTTTCTAAAGAGCCCTAATTCTTTTATCCAATTATCATAAATAGCTATACTAGCTAATCCTTCCTAAATGTGAATTTTTCTCTTCTTAAAAAAAAAAAACGACTTTGCTTTTACTTACTCTGCCTAGTGTTTCTGGGATACAACTCTACCAGGATTGTCCCTAGAAGATAAATTGCTAAGATCAAATCAATTTCGGAAAGTTAACAGTTTTCTTTAACAGATTGTCATGCTTTGGGTTATGTAGGAAAGCTAATTGGGAGGAAATTGCACTTTTAAATGCAGAAAGTTCAGGCAAGAAAGCTTTAGCTACCAGACTTTTCTTCCTAAAATAAAGCAAGATAATACAACTTTACAGTGTCAAGTTGAACTCCAGAACTGGACTGCATGGAGCTGAGTGAGTCCTGACTTCCTGACTTATTACCTGAATGACCTTAGATAAGTCACATAACCTCTCTGCACCTTAGTGTCCTCATCCATAAAATGGAGACAGTAGAATAATACCATCATAGGGTAGCTGGAAATTATGAATCTTGATGTGCTAATGTGCACTGTGAGTCTCCAGGAGAGGTTAGAGTTTGCAGCTTTCAGCTGATTTTTTTTTGATCTAGGAGTCTCCTCCCAACCTCCCTAAAAAAAACCCCAAACAAACAAGAAAACAAAAAAAAAATTACTTTACATCCTGTTGAACTTAGTTTTTAGAAGCACTGACATAGGGACATTTAATTACTGCTTGTGCTTCAAAGGCTCATTTCTAAAAACTCTGTTATCTCCAGGTCCCAAAGAATAAATTTTCTCACGTTGCTTTTTTATTGTTGATAAGAACAGGGGAAATTAATTCAAACATGTATTTTAGAAGAGCTTGAAAGCAAGCTAATAACCTGTATACTCGTTTTTATTAATTATAAGCTAGCTCTTTTGAGGAATGACAGGTACGCTACAACCGTAATGGCCTACAGATTTGTGAACATGCAGAATTTGACCCTATATGTTAAAATTTTTAAAAAAACACTACAAGCATGCAAAATGAATTTATATTACAGTGCTCTTATAATTCATTTTTCTCATAGCTTATGTTCACTACATTTATATGAATGGTTGGGCAAAGTATGGATATCATGTAAAGTTTAATTAGCAGCTATTATTTTAAATAGGAAAGAAGTTTTTTTTAATGGTTTTCACAAGCGTCTAGTCATTAAAAAAAAACAAACAAGAATGAGCATAGCATGTAAATCTGTGCCTTGTCAGGCAGACCGTGTTTCCTTTTACTGCATCCTCATGCTGCTCTCCCAACCCCCCAACACAACACACGTATGCACCCCAAGATTAATGGCAGGACTTTCATACTATTGCAACCTATCAAACCACTTTATTATGCTATTCCAGGCATCCCAGATTCCCTTACCACAAACACTAACCCATCACAGATCTGAGCTGGACAGATTCTTCAAGGTCATCTAATGATAGCTAAAATGTGCAGAGAGCTTACTCTGTGCTAGCTCCTGTTCTGAGAATTTTGTAACAGTTAACTCATTTGATCTTTACCACAGCCCACGATGCATTATTTCTATCTGTTTTTAATAGATGAAGTCACTGAGGCAAGGAGAAGTTATGTGACTCATCTAAGGTCATTCAGCTAAGAAGAGGTAAAGGCAGGACTCAATTCCAGGCAGTCAGGTTCTCGAGCCCATATTCACTGTACTGCCTTGGAGACACAGGCATGCCTTTCCCCGGGCTTGGAGCGAATATTCCAGGTAGTATTTCTCCATCCTCTGCTCTCTGGTCCTCAGGCCCTAGAGAGTTAATACTGACCACACTGCTTAGACTGGATCCCTTTCTGCAAGGGTGTTTGCTCACTCGCATACTCAAGTCCTCAGTCAGCACTTACTCCTTATCTCACCCCTTCTTTGTTCATTCACTACTATTACTTGTGTATGTGACCGTAGTGGCAGGGAAGTTGGATGTTTCTCCGATGTCCTCCTGCATTTCAGCCATAGTGAGAAGTGCGGTGAGTAGACTCTGAGCCAGAGAATGAGCATGACCTGCTGGGGTGCTGAGCATTAGGTGACCTGTCAGGGTACTTCATCTCTCCAAGTCTCATGTAAAACATCTGGAAAGTGAGAGCATTGGATTTCTTTTTATTTTAGGCTTCATTTAACCTCTTTTACAATCCCACCCTTCACTACAATGCCTAGAATAGCTCTTTGCACAGTACAAGTACCTAATAATTATTTGTTCAAATAAATATCTAGAAACCCCTTTTATAAAATGTCCCTGACAAATTTAAAACATGTGGTAATCAGGAGTTTTAGACTCCTTGAAATAGCCTGTAGAGAGCTTGAGGGCTTATTAAAACACTAACGGCTGGAACCCGTGCCCAGAGTTGCCGAGTCAGTAGGACTGGGGTGAGGCCCGAGTTGCATTTCCATCAAGTTCCCAGATGCTGCTGATGCTGCTTGTGTGGGGACCGTATCTGGGAATCACCGCCCATCGAGCACTCTCAAAAAAAAAAAACATATCCCTTTCCTCTGGTTTCCCAATTAAAAATGATTTAATAAGATTGTCGCATCCATTGGGTGGTTTGACAGCTTTCATGTGTCTCTTATCCCCTGCTATCTGCATTTTAACAGGAGTCTCTTTTTAAAGACTACAAACCTTATTTCACAGGAGCAAATCTAGTTCTTGGCCTCCTAGCCTTCTATCTAAGCTACCTTTGACCCACTGTGGCACTAAATCTGTCCTCTCCCTAAGGTATTAGGGCCTCCTTGTTGTCACACACCCACATCTTAACCACTGCTCTTAACATGTAAAGATTAAGAGCGTGGGCTCGGGAGGTGGGCTGTCTTGAGTTGAGAGGTTGGTTCCTCACTCTATATCCAATCCTAGACACTTTCTCTGTGCTTCATCGTCTTCATCTGTAACTGGATTTCAATAACAGTACCTACCTCATAGGGTTGTTTTAAATATTAAATTGGTAAATATTTGCAAAGCACTGAGAATAGTCCCTAAAACGTCATACATGCTATGGGTTTTTGAAATCTTTTTTTCCCCACCTTTATTGAGATATAATTGAAATAGAACATTGTGTAAGTTTAAGGTGTACAGCGTGTTGGTTTGATACATTTTATATTGCAAAATGATCACCACTATAGCCCTAGCTGACACCTCCAACCCATCCCATGATTACACATTTTTGTGTGTGTGGTGAGAATATTTAAGATCTACTCTTTCAGCACCCTTCAAGTATATAATACAGTATTTTTAACGATAGTCACCATGCTGTACGTTAGACCCCCAGAAGATGTTAATCTTATAACTGGAAGTTTGTGCCCTTTGACCAATATCTCTCCATTTCCCCAACCTCCCAGTCTCTGGTAACCAAACCACCATTCTACTCTCTGTTTCTATGAGTTTGACTTTCTTTTTTTCTTTTCTTTAGATTTCATATATAAGTGATACCATGCAGTATTTGTCTTCCTCTGTCTGATTTATTTCACTTAGCATAATGTACTCGGGGTTCATTAAAGTTGTCACAAACTAGGATTTCCTTCTTTCTCATGGTTGAACTCCATTCTGTACACACACACACACACACACACACACACACACACACCCCCCACACCTTCTTTATCAGTTCATCTATAACTGGACACTAAGGTTGTTTCCATGTCTTAGATATTGTGAATAATGCCACACTGAACATAGGAGTGCAGGAAACTTCTATATCCTGATTTCAGTTCCTTTGGATAAATACCCCTCAGAAGTGGGATTGCTGATTATATGGTAGTTCTATTTTTTGAGAAACCTCCATACTGTTTTCCATAGTAGTTGTGCCACTTTGCATTCCCACCAACAGTGCACAAGGGTTCCCTTTTCTCCACACCCTCTCATACACTTGCTATCTCGTATTTTTGATGATAGCCATTCTCACAAGTGTGAAGTGATATCTCATTGTGGTTTTGCTTTACATTCCCTGATAATTAGTGATATGGAGCATCTTTTCATGTACCTGTTGGCATTTGTAAATCTTCTTTGGAAAACTGTCTATTCAGTTCCTTTGCCTGCTTTTTAATTGGGTTGACTTTTTTGCTGTTGAGATGTGTGAGTTCTTTATATGTTTTGAATATTAACCCCTTATCAGATGCATGATTTGCATATATTTTCTCCCATTCCATAGGTTGCATTTTCATTTTGTTGACTGTTTCTTTTGCTGTGCAGAAGCTTTAAGTTAGCTTTTATTATATGTTAAGTGTTTCCCAAATTTACCTCTCAGGGTAAATTACCTTCATGATTTCTATCATGGCTGCATATCCCCTCAACTATCATTTATTTTTTCTTTAAATCAATCTACTTTGCTAACAAGTTATTATAAAAGAAAACTTGTATTATTACTGTAAATGGAACACCAGTATCACATGATAAATAGAGGGTAACCATAAATTAAATACAGTGAAAACCAATGTTTTTTTTATTATAGCCAGTTATTTTCTGCTGAGTACTCTGAGCCTGAGACTTATTCCCTTTTTATGAAAAACAGGTAAATTAGCAAGTTCTAGCTGCTGTAACAGATAAACTGCCACATTTCATTGGCTTCATACACTAGAGTTTTTCACTCATGTAACAGTCCAGCGCAGGGCTGCTGATTCAGGGACCTTGACTCCTTCTGTCTTGTGGCACCAACAACTGATGGACCCAGAAATCTCTCTGCGTCCAGTTAACAGATGCAGGGAGAGAACATGGAGAAGTCACCTGATTTTTTGCCCTTTTGGTCTGAAACTACCGTAGGTAATTCGTCCTTTGGTGTAAATCACCTAGAGGTGGGTGTGCAGGGAATGTTGGTCCAAGCTAGGTAGCTACTTCCCACAGCTACTTTATAGTATGAAAGTGAGAATACAAGTTTTTGGTGGTCAAATTATGAAACATAAACAGGTTCTAGCAAGACATAGCCATAGTTTCTGAATTGCTGGGAGGAATTGTGCAACTACTTCTTCACTAACTATATTACTATTTTAGTTCAATTAATTCTCCTCTCTCCTAACCTCAATTTCACTCAGAAACTGTTCCAAGAAGTTAACAACTGCCTTACTTAGAGGGAGTGAAATCCATATAAACACAGAAGAAACCTGTTTCTCTGTATCATGACACAAAATTAATGAGATAGTACCCAGTGTAGCTTTTTACCTCTTAGTATAGCTTAGAACTCTCCTTGGCTAGATGGGAAATGAGCTCTGTCTCTATATATGTCTGTATAATAACCAAGAATGAAAAATGTGGTTGATAGGAACTTACATATAAACCCAGTACCCTCCTACATTTTAAAACTTAACTGTGTGCCATTACTAAACTTTTATGATTTAAAGTTTTTATTATTATTTGACATATATTTGAAATGTGTGAGACACATGCCCAGTACCACCACACTGATTGCATGATTTCTGCTGCTGCAGTACAATCTGAAATATTTTTCCTGTGCTAATTTCAAACCAATGAAGCATGGATATGTTTGAGTGACCACCAGCTGAAGGGGAGAGGAATTTCTAATTGGGTTTTTATAAGTGAAAACTAAAGCTATTTGGAATTTGACATTTGATGAAAGTCTACTATGACGTTATCATCCTGGAAAAAACTTACTTCTGTATTTTGTCATGAAGAAGTAGGGATAACAGAGGGTCAGCCCCTGGAAGCTGAGGTGTGAGAGCAACATTATGTGCTCATAACAGGGAAATTTATACTTAGTGAGTTATGATTCATACCTGTATTTTTGTAGGTTGCTTTCATCAGCCACGTGGAGCTTTTTACTCACTGGTGAACATAGTAAAAGATAAGAACCAGAACTGGATACCAGATCTGTGTTCAAAGATGAGATGGAGGCATTGATGGGTCATTTAGGAAGGGGGACTGTATAGGCCCAGCTCGATAAGCAAGGTAGGGTTCAAGCAGCTTCATAATGTCAACACTGAGTTCAGTAAAACATGATGGAGTGACTCAGAGGGTGGTGTATCATAGGGAGCATATAGTACTTCATTTTGGTTGGTCAGTGGACTGTAGGGCTTCCATTTACAGGCTGGGTGAGGTTCAGGAGCACAACTGTTTCCTCCAAGGAGGTAGACTGTCAGGGTGCAGTGGGGAGGGGACTGTGACTCAAGGAACAGCACAGTTGCTCAGACACAGCTCTGTGGAGCAGTGACAGCCCTTCAGTATCAGCTCCTGAGCCCTTGGTGGGCATCTTATCACATTCCAGATATATTGTCATGGACCACGAATGACAGCAACCTTCCAGGGAGGTTGCTTGAGGGCTTCCAATGGAACTGGGGGAACAGGGGCCTTCCCCTCTCTTAGCAGGGGAGGCGTGATGGTGGGATGAGGTTAGTGAGCCCAGATGAGGGGAGCTGGAAGGCAGATGCAAGGAATGAAGTGAGGATTGACTGCTGTGTTCTTACTGTGCCAGCCTACACCCCCTCTACCAGTAGAGTCTTTTTTTTCTTTTTCTTTTATTTCCCAGTGAATGGGGAGCTTTTGCTGAGGTGGGGGAGGAATACCCCCAAGGAACTGCTGGCCCATGGGAAGCGGGTTGATTCTCCCCGCCAGAGCCACAGGTGTCCTTCCGGATGTTCTACTCCTTTCTCATTCTCTGTAGCCCGCTGCAGCCTGTGGCAGGCAGGAGGAGGGGCCATGCTTCCTCTTGGTGGGTCACAGTTAACACTGTTCATCATCTCAACTCTCTCTGGAAACGGCTTTCATTTATAAGTTCATAGAGAAAGGGAATTTTATCAAGGAAAACTACGAAGCTTTTAGCATCTCTATCTATGGCTTCCATGCCCTTGTCCTGTCATGTTTCCCTGTCTCCCACTCTCAGGACAGAAAGCAACCAATTATGCTCTTTCCCAAAGGGCTGCTTTGGGAATCTACTGAAAATGGCAGCCAGTGACTCCAGATTAAGAACTCCTTCTTGACAATGGTGAGAAATGCCCAAAGCACCAGGTCCTCAGTTACACGTCAGAACCTAATGCCTGCAGTAGAAATATGAAGAAATTTTACTGGAAAGAGAACCTCAAAATAATAATGGCAGAGTTAGAAAGGGTGGTGTGAAGCTTTTTTGGTCTTTGTGGGAAGACTGGTGTGTGTGTCAAAAGGATCAGGAAAATCTTTTTCTATACTCAGTTCTCTTATATCTGGAGATTCCAGGAGTTATAAAAGTGCTTTGTGCCCCAGCACCTTTCCCTTAAAACCGTAGAAATGCTAGGAGTATGGTGGGACTCCAGGATGTAACATGAGCACTGAGGACCGACAGTAGGGATCAGGGGGCTGACCTGGCTTAACCTGGGAAAATTAGAGGAAAAGCTTACACATTCCTAGATGAAGGCTGTGGTCTAAATAGCTCTAAATTTGGATTCAGATTCTGGTTGTGCCAGTAACAACCATGTTTGACTTCTTTATTTCTCTCTGGGTTGGTGTCCTTATCTATTAAGGGCAGATTGAGCTCGATTTCATTCATTCATGCGGCCATTCATATTTATGGCCGATCACTGTGTTTTAATATGGAAATATAAAGATAACATTATATAATCCCTGTCTCAGAGAAGCTCTCAATTAAGTGGAGGAGACAGATGTTACTGATACTTGTAAAAGCATGCGTAAAGTACCATAATAAATACACAAAGTGCTTTTGGAACACAGGGAGGGAGGGATGGGTTGTACCAGGAATAGAGTTGCATTAGAGTACGCAGTATGTAAATCATGTCTTAAGAACAGAACTGCCTGCCATTGCCTATCATAAGCGTGGACCAAGTATACAAGCCAGAATGTATGGGAATGCCTGGTATGTTGGGGAATGAAAATGTTTAGCTGTGACTAGAGCATAGCGTGTCTGGAGGCTTGTAAGGGAAGCTGAAAAAGAGGGATTTAGGTTCACCTGTAAACAGTCTCTTACAACAATTCCTGTTACTCCATTGGCTATGAAGACACACTGGAAATTGTAAACAGGAAATTTGGATTGCACACAATTTGAGCAGGGAAGAATGCAAGCACAGAGGTGAGTTCTGAGAATATAAGAGCAATACAAGAATATTAAAATATAAGAGCAATAGAAGTTAGCAGTTGATAGAGAGAGGCAGAGGAGGGAAATGAAGGTTTCAGCATGGTGTGTAAGGGTGTGAGAGTTTTGGCCTGTGTGTCCAAGTTGGACAGGAGGTTTAGGGTGGGAGACTGGAATTTCACTTTGGATGGGAAGGCTTTGAGGCTTCAGTATGTAGGTCTGAGCATGTTGAGATGTTGCTATTTGATAGGTGGTTGGAGACCTGCATCTGGAGCTCAGGGGAGAGAGAAATATTTAGGACTTGTTACAGTAGCAGGGGTTGGTAAAGCCTTAGGAGGAATGAAATCCTCTAGGGAGGGCTTCTGACAAGTCAAGAGAAAAAGAACCTGATAAAATCAGGGAACATAGAATTTAGGTCTGCAGTTCACTGACCAGAGCGTCTACCTCCAAGGCAAACTCAGTCCACTTTAGCCTTATGTTCAGGTCAAGTTGAGAGCTACAAGGAGAAAGGCTATCTCCTTTCCTCTCCTAATACTGTCTTCCCCATAGGGCTTCCATCCAAATCCTCTACATCTGTTTAAGAACTATCCTTCCTTGAAGCGTAGTAAGAATCACCCCCCGTCTTTCTTTGATGCCATGTTAATTTGGGTTCCTCTAGAAGCAGGTACCAAATGTGATTAGATATATACCATATGTTTATCAAGGGAAACACTTGTAAAAGCTAAAAGTTGCAGGGTGGTAAACCAGAGAAGGCAAGGAGAACCTTCAGACTATGATGGAGGGCTGACCCCTGTGAAGGAGAGGTGGAAGGAAGGAGGATTGGGTAGGAAGCACCTCAGAGTACAGCACAGCTCCAAGAAAGGCCAGAATCATGGGGAGTCTTTATCCCTCATCTTAGAGGAATAGACTCACCTGAATCCCCCCACCATGCCTAGCCATTGCCAGGAGGAGCCTGCAGGAAGTGTGGCCTCAGCGGGGACTCAGTATTTGATCCAGAGGAGTGTCAACTGGGAACATCAGACCAAAAGCCTGCCCAGAGCAGGAGATCCTAGTGGCACACTTCATGGCCACCATAGATGGCCTCAGTGACTCAGTGACACTTCCTAAATGTTCTCCTGGCACTTATTGTCCAAACCAGTCAAAACTCAGCATTTACAGCCTTACACCATTATTAATTATCTCACCTTGTGTCTGCCCAACTAGATTATAAACCCTTCCTTAAACATCAGTGCAGTGTCCTTAACTCAGAGGCATCTATGTATTCATCGTAATAAGAATTGTGTTATTTTCATTACTTGAATTTATCTGAGAGGTGTAGCAATGGGAGTTTTGACTTAGGAAGTTGGGATGAGGGAAGTTAAGAAAGAATACGATTTGGATGAGGCGTTCCACAGATGTCACAGTGAGGGAGGGAGAACTAGGGAAGCAGACATACCCACTGAAGGAAAGCAGACACTAGGGCCTAGGCACATGAATTTGATGAGATGAAGTCCAGGTAGGCAGACAGAAGCCAGTATCCAGCGAACATGGTAGAAAGTGCTAGTCGAAGGGCAAGAACTAGCATGGAGGAGGTCCAGCAAGATATAATGGATGGGAGTTTGAAGTAGACATCACGGCAACTCTCTTTTTTTGAGAACTAACCTTTCTACCCACCAGGCAGTTTTCATACACCATATCACACCTTCTTAACCTTGGTTAATTGGACCAAAGAGACACCTGTCTCAAGCTGAACCTTCTGGGAATTTTGAATGGGGGTTCAGTAAATCTAATTTGTCGAATTTTCCTTGAACTGAGCTGACATGTTGAAGCAGGGCTCTTGGAGACTGCTGGAGCCCTTGTGTACACTAGGAAGCAGTAGAAGCGGCTGCAGAAAGACAAGAATGAGTCAGGCATTCAGAGACAAGCTGAGATGAGAGACAGCATGACTCCAGAGAAGAAGAATGAGACTGAGAGAGTCGTTGCCTGGACTCCTGAGAAATTTCCATCCCTCAACCTAATCCTGTGCCCTTTCACACTAGGTTCTGAGATAACCCACGAACCTTAGAATAAATTCCCTATTCTTCTTAATCCAGTTTGAGTGGGATTCTTTTAGTAGCAGCCAAATAATATTGACTGAGACAGTGTGTTGACAGATGTGCTCAAGACACAAACAGGAAGCTCAGAAACATGCAATTTGCAGGGATACAGACAAGCGAGAGGTTAGCATTAGGAAAACTGGGAAGAGTATCCCGGACAACGCAGCTTTTAGTCTGGTAAGTAAATGGGTAACCAAGTCAGAGAGTAAACATACAGGATCTGCTTAGAGGAACTAGGGTAGAGGGTAGAGCCTTCCTCACAAGAACAAGGCAGAAAAAGGTGGTTATTAGGTGTCAGGTAAAAGGTCAGCGGCAGACTAAGATCTTCCGATCTATTGAGGATGGGACTCCTTCATGCATTCGGTAAGAATTCTTGGGTATCTACTACAGTCTAGGGGATTTAGTGTGTTAACAGACTGAGCTGTGGGTTCAGTGTACTGTGGGGTGGAGCCAACCCGGGAGTGGAGACCCTATGATACCTGCTGTGGGGAAGAGAAGGCTCAGAGGGCAGAATCGGGGGGCATCAGTCAGCTCATGATGTGGAGTGGATGATAGAATGTTAGAATTTGGAACATTCTGGGGTAAAACAGACCTGGACGAAGTTGGAACTGAGAACTCAGAAAGTAACTTCTTTCAAGGAGCAGCAGAGAGGAAGGTAGGGTGAGGAAGGAAAGAGTGATTCAGAATGGGAGATAAGAAGGTGTCAGGCACACAGCTTGTCTATTTGTCAGTTTCTCCTAGGACCCTGGTGGCAGCTGATGAACCCATAAAAAAATACCTGTTGTGCCTGTTTATGCTGACCTGCTCGACTTTGCCAAAGTTAAAAATTTCAGGAGGATTTGGAAAGCTATAGACTCTAGCCTTTCCTAATTCAATTCTACCTTACCAGATAGGCAAGACTAGATTCCTTTAAAGTAATTCAGCTCAACATCTTCTGGTTAAACTTTGAACCCTCACATACTGGGAAGAAGAAATATAGTAGAGGAAAAGGAGGGAGAAGGAAGGATAAAAATTAAGAGATGCCTCATAATCTGTTGCACATATTGGGATAAAATTAGTCTCCTGTGATCTCCTTCTCTACCTCCCACTCATAATTTTGAATATCTGGTAATCGTAGGTATATCTTTTCACAAAGACCCCAAAATCACTTCTCCAGTGGATGTCAGGGACTCCCTATATAGTGCGTTATTTAACCTTGATAAGATGACCTAAAAACTAACCTAAACAATGACAAATTAGGAGACATGCTATTGGCTCTGGTTTCTTTTCTCATCATCTTATTTCTAGTGTGGTTGTGGTGTTAAATAGAGTCAGAAGATCTAGGGCTGAGTCAGAAATTTCTGCTTGGCTTCTGACTGGTCTTATGGGGAGCAAATTATTTAACCTCCTCAAGCTTTCATTTCCTCATCTGTAAAATGGTATTATGACACATGACACTTGTTCTAATACCCTGATGGGTGATTTTAAAGACCATGTATAAAAACTAATGAAATGGTACAAACACCAGTGGAAGGTAGCCAGGTCCTTTCATAAATCACATAGTTGAGTAAAGAATCTGTATCAGAACCTAATTTTTCTCCTCACTAGCTCTGTGGCCTTTGACAATTCATTTGAGTTCCAAGTCTTGTTTTTTTTCCCTTGTCAAAGAGGTATGATAATATTCTCTGTTTCATGTAGTTTTTATGACGATTAAAATGACATATGTATACTAAAGTATAAAGAATATATTAGTGATTACAATTCTTAATGATGTCCCAGAATAGAATAATGATACTATTTTGATTATATTTTCTTGTTATAAAAGTATTAATATAATTTTATATTAGTATATTTATATCAGATCCTTTCAAGATTCTTTTCTTTTTTTTAAATAAAAGCATTGTTTTTTTAAAAAAAAATATTTACTTAGTTATTTTTTATTTGTTGCACCGGGCCTTCGTTGCGGCATGTGGGATCTTCGTTGCGCCGTGTGGGATCTTTAGTTGCGGCATGCGGGATCTTTTAGTTGCAGCTTGCGGGTTCTTAGTTGAAGCATGTGGGATCTAGTTCCTTGACCAGGGATCGAACCAGGGCCCCCTGCATTGGGAGTGTGGAGTCTTAACCACTGGACGACCAGGGAAGTCCCAAGATTATTTTCATTGAGATTTGTTCTGATATGCAGAGTCAAATTTAAATGAGACATAATCACTTAAAAATGAAACTTGAAATTCAATTACAGATAAAAAATGAGTGCATCCTTAAAGCAAAGATCTTTCATATATTTCACTTCTAATGAAGTCTTTTAGAAAGCAAAAATGTTATAGTCTGTTTTTATTCATAATTTATCAGTTTAATACTTTTTTGAATTGAGGGAAATACGTGTTTTATATATATAGGGATAAGGTTATAATAAAAGGGTCTGGCGCTTCCCTGGTGGCGCAGTGGTTGGGAGTCCGCCTGCCTATGCAGGCAGGGGACACGGGTTCGTGCCCCAGTCCAGGAAGATCCCACATGCCACGGAGCGGCTAGGTCCGTGAGCCATGGCCACTGAGCCTGCGCGTCTGGAGCCTGTGCTCCGCAACGGGAGAGACCCGCGTACCGCAAAAAAAAAAAAAAAAAAAAGGGGTCTGGTTACCCAAATATGGTTCAGGTTTATATTGAGATTATTACCACTCAAAGGAAGTCCTTTTTTTGCATTTTTTAAAAATTAAAATAGTCTACACTTATACTGGCTAAATTCTAATGTTCTTTAATCTTTTATTTCCTTGGAAGATAATAGTTGGAGAAACTGCTGTGTTTTGCCTACAACTGGCCACAAGGGATTTTGAAAACCAGGAGAAAACTATTTTAACTGGAGACTGTTGCTATATAAACCCACTGGTGAGGAGAACTGTGCGATTTCTTGGTATGTGTTCATTGAATTGTTTTTATTGTTACTGAAACAATGTTTATGTATAAGCCAACCTTTAAAATGACCAGCATATTAACTGTATTTGAATATTAGATTATATTTTCTTTGAAATGTTTCAATTTGGTTTTTAAAAATAAATACTGCATACTATTTTCTCTCCTGTTTTGCAAAACTCCATTTCGTGGTGTCATTTCCATATTATTTTAAGGAAAACAAATCCCACCACACTTGGATATTTAAATTCTAAAAGAAACTAAAAATTATGTAATTTAAAGAAATGATTTACTATGTTTATTAAATTTCAGAAACAGCGCTTAGGTAGAAATGATAATCTAGGTTGTTTATCAAACATCATGAAGGACAAGCAAAATAGCTGGACAAATAAAAGAAATGCTGTATTTGTTAATTATCATAAGTAGCACTCCATGAACTACTTCTGGGGTGTTTTTTCTTTTTTTACCAAAAAATGGTACAAAAACCATTTTTTACAAAAATTGGTGATTTTATTAGGGGACAAGATTTACTGATCCTTTAAATCTCAAATTCTAGCACTAATGATATGAACATTGACGAATTACTGAAAATCATCTCAATTCAAAAGACACGTGGCCAAGACAGGTTTTTTTTAACTCAAACAATAAAATTTAATATAGATTATTATTTCCTGGCTTTATCAAATAAGAAAAAGTGCATCTATATATACTAAATAACATTTAAGATAAATTCTGATCAGTATTAAGATTACGGATACTGTAACCCTTCAATATATTTCTCATATTGATGGGAACAAGATGAAGACTTTGGAGATATTATGCACAGCTCACCTAATCTATATATAAACCCACTAAAGACTAATCAAATGTCATCATGCCTTTAAATCTCTCTGGAGACGAAAGGTCTTCATATCTAAGACTGTTCATTTTATTGCCGTCAACTTATACATCCCCACAGCCCTCATTTATACTGTGGAAGGGATAGCTTTTATATGAAACTTTAAAAGTTATATTTTTCACATGCATCAATGCTGTGTTCTTGACCCATTTAATCTTTGCATGAGAAACATTTAATAACAAAATAAGCAATAATATACTCAGAACTAAAGTATTTTGATGAAGTTGAACCTTCCTAAATATTGTTAAATTATATTATGCCTACTTAAGTAAAATATTTTTATTCATTTACTCACATATTTCTAAAGAATATACAGGCATACCTCCAAGATATTTGAGCTCAGTTCTAGACCACTACGATAAAGCGAATATGGCAATAAAGCAAGTCACATGAAGTTTTTGGTTTCCCAGTGCATATAGAAGTTACGTTTACACTCTATTGTAGTCTGTTAAGTGTGCAATAGCATTATGTCTTAAAAAAATACATACCTTAATTAAAAATACTTTTAAAAATTAAAATCACTAAAAAATGCTAATCATCACCTGAGCCTTTAATGAGTTGTAATCTTTTTGCTGGTGGAGGGTCTTGCCTCAACGTTGATGGCTGCTGACTGATCAGGGTGGTAGCATCTGAAGGTTGGGGTGGCTGTGGAAACTTCTTAAAATAGGACAACAGTGAAGTTAGCCACGGTGATTGAGTCTTCCTTTTACGAACGATTTCTTTGTAGCATGCAATGCTGTTTGATAGCTTTTTACCCATGGTAGAGCTTCTTTAGAAATGGTAGTCAATCCTCTCAAACCTTGCTGCTGCTTTATCAACTAAGTTTATGAAAGATTCTAAATCCTTTGTTGTCATTTCAACAGTCTTCACAGCACCTTCACCAGGATTAGATTCCATCTCAAGAAACCACTTTCTTTCCTCATCCACAGAAGCAAATCCTCATCCATTCAAGTTTTATCATGAGATTGCAGTGATTCAGTCACATCTTCAAGCTCCACTTCTATTTCTAATTCTTCTCCTATTTCTACCACATCTTCAGACTCCTCCACTGAAGTCTTGAACCCCTCCAAGTCATCCATGAGGATTGAATCACCTTCTTTCAAGCTCCTGTTTAATGTTAATATTTTGACCTCTTCCCATGAATCATGAATGTTCTTAATGGCATCTAGAATGGTGAATCCTCTCCAGAAGGTTTTCAGTTAACTTTGCCCAGATCCATCAGAGGAACCCCTATCTATGGCAGTTGCAAACTTATGAAATGTATTTCTTAAATAATGAGACTTGAAAATCAGAATTACTCCTCATGACCTGCAGAATGAATGTTGTGTCAGCAGGCATGAAAACAACATTAATCTCATTGTACATCTCCATCAGAGCTCTTGGGTGGCCAGGTGCGTTGTCAATGAGCAGTAATATTTTGAAAGGAATTTTTTTTCTGAGCAGTAGGTCTCAACAGTGGGCTTAAAATATTTAGTAAATCATGTTGTAAACAGATAATGCTGTCATCCAGGCTTTGTTGTTCCATTTATTGAGAAAAGGCAGAGTATATTTAGCATAACTCTTAAGGGCCTTAGGCTTTACGGAATAGTAAGTGAGCATTGGCTTCACCTTAAAATCACCAGCTGCATAAGCCCCAAGGAAGAGAGTCAGCCTGTCTTTTGAAGCTTTAGAGCCAGGCATTTTCTTCTCCTTAGATCTGAAAGTCCTTGATGGCATCTTCTTCCAATAGCAGGTTATTTTGCCTACATTAAAAATTTGTTGTTTAGTGTAGATACCTTCAGTAATGATCTTAGCTAGATCTTCTGGATAGCTTGCTGCAACTTCTATATCAGCAGTTGCTGCTTCACTTTCTACTTTCCTGATATGGAGATGACTTATTTCCTTAAACCTCATGAATCATCCTCTGCTAGCTTCAAACTTTTCTTCTGTAGCTTCCTCACCTCTCTCAACTTTTTTTTTTTTTTTTTTTTTTGCGGTATGCGGGCCTCTCACTGTTGTGGCCTCTCCCGTTGCGGAGCACAGGCTCCAGACGCGCAGGCTCAGCGGCCATGGCTCACGGGCCCAGCCGCTCCGCGGCATGTGGGATCCTCCCGGACCAGGGCACGAACCCGTGTCCCCTGCATCGGCAGGCGGACTCTCAATCACTGCGCCACCAGGGAAGCCCTCTCTCAACTTTTATAGAATTGAAGAGAGTTAGGGCCTTGCTCTAGATTAGGCTTTGGTTTAAGGGAGTATTATGGCTGGTTTGATCTTCTATCCAGACCACTAAAACTTGCTCCATATCAGCAGTAAGGCTGTTCCGCTTTCTTATCATCCTTTAAGAACTTTTCCTTTGCGTTTGCAACTTGGCTGACTGTTTAGCACAAGAGACCTAGCTTTCAGCCTATCTCAGCTTCCGACTAAGCTTCATCATTTCTAGCTTTTGATTAAGAGTGAGATGTGTGACTGTTCCTTTCACTCGTACACTTAGAGGCTATTGTAGGATTTTTAATGGCCTAATTTCAATAATGTTGTGTCTTAGGGAATAGGGGGTCCTGAGGAGAGGGAGAGAAATATAGGGGAACGGCTGGTTGGTGGAGCAGTCAGAGTACACACACTTATCAGTTAAATTCACTGCCTGGTATGGGTGCAGTTTGTGCTGCCCCAAAACAATTACCATAGTAACATCAAAGATCACTGATCACAGATCACCAATAACAAATATAATCATAATGAAAAACTTTGAAATATTGGGAGAATTTCTGAAATGTGACATAGACACACAGAGTGAGCAAATGTTATTGGAAAAATGGTGCCAATAGTGTTGCTCAATACAGGGTTGCCACAAACCTTCCATTTGTAAAAAAAATGCACTCTCTGCAAAGCCCAATAAAGCGAACCTCAGTAAAACGAAGTCCGCCTGAACGGCACACAGTAAAGTGTGCTTTTAAGTCTCTGCATGTTTCTTACTTCTTATATGATTTTATAAAATATTTAGGAGTGCTTTGGTTTGTTTCTTATTTCCTTGTTTATCATGATTTGGATGTTTCTAGTTTGTTAAAATAAAATGGAAGCTTGCGTGCAAAGCATTACTGCATAATAAGACATCACTCTTCATAGCGACTTTATTCTGGAGGTCAGTACAGTGGATACACTCATGAGATCTCACTTTAATAAGTATCTTTGTAGTTAACTTCAATATTGGCCTTGGGCCTGATGCACTATTTTAATTCTAAAGCACATTTGGGAACGTTACAAGTATCAAGAGACATTTCCATATCCTTATCACACATTCCTCTGTATTTTAAACAGGAAAACTTATTGTACCAGATAAAAAGAATGGTTTGGTTAAATAAAATGAGTACTTCTTAGCCTAGGTTTCAAGAGAAAAGAGGTGAAGACTTGCCATTTATATTGCCGTGCTAGACCATGAGATTTGGAAAGAGAGAGTATATGCGGTAACATTTTATTGAGCTTTGTTCTTTTCCATTTCTCTGCTTATGCCAGATTTCTGATTTGAGTATCATTTACTTGTATGGCTCATGGAATACTGGTAAGATGTAAAGAAAGCTTTTCATTGCTTCCTTGTAAGTTTTTTCAATAGAGAACTAAGGTCTTTGGTTCATGGTGGTTTGTATGCACATAGAGTTTTGCTATGTGCAGGTTTGGGTGCAAGAACCTTGCATAATGTTACATAATATTTTGAAAATGAAAAGGATAGTCATGTATCTAATCCTGGAAAATTATTTGAGCCTGGTGAGTTGCAACACAACTGCCAATAATTATGTAAAGGCTTAGGAAATAAACAATCCAGAAATATATGACAAAGAAAAAAAAGCATCGAATTATCATAATAGAATTTTATGACTTTTTAATGAGCCGACTGTTTGGGAAGTATTATTTTGACATAGTTTTAAAATGTCCTGATGGATTTTATTACCCAAAATTATAAAAGAACGGATTTCTTTACATAGATACCACATCTTTGCGGATTGTATCTGTAAGTTTATTGACAATGATGCCAAAGAAGTTATTTTGCCTATCCTATCTAAGTAGAAAGATAAGTTTTGGCGATAATGACCAATGACGTTGAATTTAGAAAATATTTTTGGTATTTGAGTAAATTGGCATGTTCCTTACAAAAGGGGAAACATTTATGTACTTAATTTTATACCTTCAGGTAAACAAAGTAAATAAATTTTACTACTGCAAAGATAATTTAAACATTATAATGTAATTGCTTTATTATTTACTAAATTGTCCCAAATTTGATAAATTGAAACTCAAGCCATAAAAGATAAGGCGGGACTTAGCTGTTATGTAACTTTAAAAAATGTGTTTCTGATGGCGATATAGAGATTAATCTGAAAACATTCTGCTTTACTTAAGATTTTCCATGGTATTTAAATGAAGACTGATGGCATTGGATTTTGCTGCTAATTGGCACCTCCAGCTGAGTTAATATCAGTTTGAATGAGCTTAAGAGGCATAATCAAAGGGAGATGACTGCTCTGCTTAATGTTAGTAAGATTAAAAAAAAATGCAAAAATAGGGAAAAAATAAAGATTACTAACATTAGCAGAAGGTGATAGACTGAACCCTCTCAAGGGAAACACATCTCCATTTAAAAAATCTCATTATCCAAACACAGCCTTAGAATATATTTTCTTCTTTTATCATATGTCTTATAAACCTGTCGTGCATAAAAATGTAGCCAGTGGTAGACAGCTCAATATGTTAAATAATTTAACACTCCCACTACTTCAGAAAGCAAAGGGAGGAGCTGGAGGGAGTGAAATGGAAGGAACCGTATATATATATATATATATATATATATATATATATATATATGTATGTAGGAACTATTTTATAGTTTCTAAAATATTTCCATCTTGGTGTATTGTAAATTAACCACAATAAACCAAAAAGTTAAAATGGTGTGTTTTCTTCCTCAGGAATTTATACGTTTGGACTGTTTGCTACAGACATCTTTGTAAATGCTGGACAAGTAGTTACAGGAAATCTGGCTCCACATTTTCTCGCCCTGTGTAAACCCAACTACACGGCACTTGGGTGTCAGCAGTATACGCAGTTCATCAGTGGGGAAGAGGCCTGCACGGGCAACCCGGATCTCATCATGAGAGCAAGGAAAACATTTCCATCCAAAGAAGCGGCTCTCAGTGTCTATGCAGCTATGTATCTGACAGTAAGTAAGAGTTAGAAACCATTCTTAGTTTGTCTTTTTGGTAATTCTCCCAAAGCAGAAATTATTTCTCCTTGCCATAATGGAAGTCACAGTAACAGCTTTCTGCAGGACATTTAATTTATTTTTAATGATAGCTGTTTGTACTGTGAATAAAATTAAGTCAGTTGACTCTCGTGAGATTACGTGTGGGTATTTGGTTGTATTAAAAAATATAGCCATTAGCATTTCCATTTGAGAATATGTTTGTCTTTATTATTAAATAGGGCTTAATGGAAACAAATTTGTCATATAGCAGTTGCCATAAACTTGTAATAGTGCAATTAAGAGAACTACCCAGGCCTCTTAGCCACCTACTCAAGTTCTAATGTACTCTGGTGAAGGTGGGGAAAGAGGCACTCTTCTTCCAGAAAGTTCTTTTGTTATTGGTAACTATATCATCTTAATATCTCAATGAGTGTTTTAATATTTTCTCATAGAACTAACCAAAATGCCCTTAAAAATCATGTATATTTTCTTTATTCTTGAGTATTTGCCATCATTTTAGTGGTAGGAGCCAGGCCCTAAGTGCTGCTATCTTAGGACATTTAGGTGGAAGTAAGTGGTCAAAGCTGAATGCATTAATGACAGGCAGGAGTACAAAGAAGGGCAGCCTTGGCAGGCAGCTCTTGACCCCAGTATTTATATCCATCAGTCTTTCCCTCTATCACCAGAATGTGCCTTGCCAGCTATAAGGTTGAACTCCCAAAAGTGTGCTTTGAAGGCTTTTCCATAGCTACAATAAAAAGTGCAGAAAATTTTTCCTTTCGGAGTTCTCCTGTCCAACAATGCCAATAACTACTTCTGATTTCAGCTCATTGATGAGACCTCAGGACCAATTTGAAACCAAATTTGATAATTTCTGATTTCTTGAAAAAACGCAGAATTATTTTTACCTTCAACGAGCTATTTGATTATGGAAATGTTTCTAACGCTCCTGATGCAATCTTGTCAGTTTATCTCTAAAAGAGAGAATATCTGCTGTGACACCTCTACCTGAGATTGGAAATAAAGGTTACTAAAGAAAGGACAAGTTAAGAGAGGAACTATGGCATCATACATAACATTCACGATGGCACGGTAATTTTGGAGGTCATAAGGGTGTGTGCATTTTTGTTGTTGTTGTTTGTTTGTTTTTGCGTTAGGCGGGCCTCCGACTGCCGCGGCCTCTCCCCTTGCGGAGCACAGGCTCCGGACACACAGGCTCAGCGGCCATGGCTCACGGGGCCAGCCGCTCCGCGGCACGTGGCATCCTCCCGGACCGGGGCACGAACCCGTGTCCCCTGCATCGGCAGGCAGACTCCCAACCACTGCGCCACCAGGGAAGCCCAGGGTGTGTGCATTTTAACATTTTAAAAGTTTTTAATCCAAGCTAATCTACCACTTTTTTTTTAATTTAATTTTTTTTAAAATATACAGCAGGTTCTTATTAGTCATCCATTTTATACACATCAGTGTATACATGTCAATCCCAATCTCCCAATTCATCCCACCACCACGCCCACCCCCCGCTGCTTTCCCCCCTTGGTGTCCATACGTTTGTTCTCTACATCTGTGTCTCTATTTCTGCCCTGCAAACCAGTTCATCTGTACCGTTTTCCTAGGTCCTGCGTTAGTATATGATATTTGTTTTTCTCTTTCTGACTTGCTTCACTCCATATGACAGTCTCTAGATCCATCCACGTCTCTACAAATGACCCACTTTCATTCCTTTTTATGACTGAGTAATATTCCATTGTACATATGTACCACATTGTCTTTATCCATTCGTCTGTTGATGGGCATTTAGGTTGCTTCCATGACCTGGCTATTGTAAATAGTGCTGCAATGAACATTGGGGTGCATATGTCTTTTTGAATTATGGTTTTCTCAGGGGATATGCCCAGTAGTGGGATTGCTGGGTCATATGGTAATTGTATTTTTAGTTTTTTAAGGAACTTCCATACTGTTCTCCATAGTGGCTGTATCAATTTACATTCCCTCCAACAGTGCAAGAGGGTTCCCTTTTCTCCTCACCCTCTCCAGCATTTGTTGTTTGTAGATTTTCTGATGATGCCCATTCTAACCGGTGTGAGGTGATACCTCATTGTAGTTTTGATTGGCACTTCTTTAATAATTATTGATGTTGAGCAGCTTTTCATGTGCTCCTTGGCCATCTGTATGTCCTCTTTGGAGAAATGTCTATTTATGTCTTCTGCCCATTTTTTGATTGGGTTGTTTGTTTTTTTAATATTGAGCTGCATGTGCTGTTTATATGTTTTGGAGATTAATCCTTTGTTGATTCATTTGCAAATATTTTCTCACATTCTGAGCATTGTCTTTTTGTCTTGTTTATGGTTTCCTTTGCTGTGAAAAAGCTTTTAGGTATCATTAGGTTCCATTTGTTTATTTTTGTTTTTATTTCTATTACTCTAGGAGGTGGATCAAAAACATATTGCTGTGATTTATGTCAAAGAGTGTTCTTCCTGTGTTTCCCTCCAAGAGTTTTATAGTGTCTGGTCTTACATTTAGGTCTCTAATCCATTTTGAGTTTATTTTAGTGTATGGTGTGAGGGAGTGTTGTAATTTCATTCTTTTACATGTACCTGTCTAGTTTTCCCAGCACCACTGGGAAAAGAGACCATCTTTTCTCCGTTGTATATCCTTGCCTCCTTTGTCATAGATTAGTTGACATAGGTGCATGGGTTTATCTCCGCACTTTCTATCCTGTTCCACTGATCTATATTTCTGTTTTTGTGCCAGTACCATATTGTCTTGATTACTGTAGCTTTGTAGTATAGTCTCAAGTCAGGGAGTCTGATTCCTCCACCTCTGTTTTTTCCCTCAGGGCTGCTTTGGCTATTTGGGGTCTTTTGTGTCTCCATACAAATTTTAAGACTTTCTATTCTACTTCTGTAAAAAATGCCACTGGTAAGTTCATAGGGATTGAATTGAATCTGTAGATTGCTTTGGGTAGTATAATCATTTTCACAATATTGATTCTTCCAATCCAAGAACATGGTATATCTCTCCATCTGTTGGTATCATCTTTAATTTCTTTCATCAGTGTCTTATAGTTTTCTGCATACAGGTCATTTGTCTCCCTAGGTAGGTTTGTTCCTAGGTATTTTATTATTTTTGTTGCAATGGTAAATGGGAGTGTTTCCTTAATTTCTCATCATTAGTGTATAGAAAAGCAAGATATTTCTGTGCATTAATTTTGTATCCTGCAACTTTACCAAATTCATCGATTAGCTCTAGTAGTTTTCTGGTGGCATTTTTAGGGTTCTCTATGTATAGTATCATGTCATCTGCAAACAGTGACACTTTTACTTCTTCTTTTTCTAATTTGTATTCCTTTTATTGTTTTTTCTTCTCTGATTGCCGTGGCTAGGACTTCCAAAGCTATGTTGAATAATTGTGGTGAGACATCCTTGTCTTGTTCCTGATCTTAGAGGAAATGCTTTCAGTTTTTCACCATTGAGAATGATGTTTGCTGTGGGTTTGTTATATATGGCCTTTATTATGTTGAGGTAGGTTCCCTCTCTGCCCACTTTCTGGAGAGTTATTATCATAAATGGGTGTTGAATTTTGTCAAAATCTTTTTCTGCAACTATTGAGATGATCAGATGGTTTTCATTCTTCAATTTGGTAATATCATGTATCACATTGATTGATTTGCATATATTGAAGAATCCTTGCATCCCTGGGATAAATCCCACTTGATCATTGTGTGTGATCCTTTTAATGTGTTGTTGGATTCTGTTTGCTAGTATTTTGTTGAGGATTTTTGCATCTATATTCATCAGTGATATTGGTCTGTAATTTCATTTTTTTGTAGTATCTTTGTCTGGTTTTGGTATCAGGGTGATGGTGGCCTCATAGAATGAGTTTGGGAGTGTTCTTTACTCTGCAATTTTATGGAAGAGTTTGAGAAGGATGGGTGTTATCTCTTCTCTAAATGTTTAATAGAATTCACCCGTGAAGCCATCTGGTCCTGGACTTTTGTTTGTTGGAAGATTTTTAATCACTGTTTCCGTTTCATTACTTATGATTGGTCTGTTCATATTTTCTGTTTCTTCCTGGTTCAGTCTTGGAAGGTTATACCTTTCTAAGAATTTGTCTGTTTCTTCCAGGTTGTCCATTTTATTGGCATAGAGTCGCTTGTAGTAGTCTCAGGGTGGTTTGTATTTCTGCAGTGTGTGTTGTAACTTCTTCTTTTTCATTTCTAATTTTATTGATTTGAGTCTTCTCCCTCTTTTTCTTAATGCATCTGGCTAATGGTTTCTCAATTTTGTTTATCTTCTCAAAGAACCAGCTTTTAGTTTTATTGATCTTTGCTATTGTTTTCTTTGTTTCTATTTCATTTATTTCTGCTCTGATCTTTATGATTTCTTTCCTTCTGCTAACTTTGGGTTTTGTTTGTTCTTCGTTCTCTAGTTCCTTTAGGTGTAAGGTTAGATTGTTTATTTGAGATTTTTCTTGTTTCTTGAGGTAGGCTTGCATTACTATAAACTTCCCTCTTAGAACTGCTTTTGCTGCATCCCATAGGTTTTGGATCATCATGTTTTCATTGTAATTTGTCTCTAGGTATTTTTTGATTTCCTCTGATTTCTTCAGTGATCTCTTGGTTATTTAGTAACGTATTGTTTAGCCTCCATGTGTTTGTGTTTTTTAACTTTTTTTCCCTGTAATTGATTTCTAATCTTATTGTGGTCAGAAAACATGCTTGATATGATTTCAATTTTCTTAAATTTAGTGCCGTTTGATTTGTGACCCAAGATGTGATCTATCCTGGAGAATGTTCCATGAAGAAAGTGTAATCTGCTGTTTTTGGGTGGAATGTCCTATAAATATCAATTAAATCTAGCTGGTCTATTGTGTCATTTATAGCTTGTGTTTCCTTATTAATTTTCTGTTTCGATGATCTGTCCATTGGTGTAAATGAGGTGTTAAAGTCTCCCACTATTATTGTGTTACTATCAATTTCCTCTTTTATAGCTGTTTAGCAGTTGCCTTATGTATTGAGGTGCTCCTGTGTTGGGTGCATATATATTTACAATTGTTATATCTTCTTTTTGGATTGATCCCTTGATCATTATGTAGTGTCCTTCCTTGTCTCTTGTAACATTCTTTATTTTAAAGTCTATTTTATCTGATATGAGTATTGCTACTCCAGCTTTCTTTTGATTTCCATTTGCATGGAATATCTTTTTCCATCCCCTCACTTTCAGTCTGTATGTGTCCCTAGGTCTGAAGTGGGTCTCTTGTAGACAGCATATATATGGGTTTAGTTTCTGTATTCATTCAGTCAGCCTGTGTCTTTTTGTTGGAGCATTTAATCCATTCACGTTTAAGGTAATTATCACTATATATGTTCCTATGACCATTTTCTTAATTGTTCTGAGTTTTTTTGTAGGTCCTATTCTGCTCTTGTGTTTCCCACTTAGAGAAGTTCCTTTAGCATTTGTTGGAGAGCTCATTTGGTGGTGCTGAATTCTCTTAGCTTTTACTTGTCAGTAAAGCTTTCGATTTCTCCGTCAAATCTGGATGAGATTCTTGCTGGGTAGAGTAATCTTGGTTGTAGGTTTTTTCCCTTTCATCACTTTAAATATGTCCTGCCACTCCCTTCTGGCTTGTAGAGTTTCTGCTGAGAAATCAGCTGTTAACCTTATGGGAGTTCCCTTGTTTGTTATTTGTCATTTTTCCCTTGTTGCTTTCAATAATTTTTCTTTCTTTTTAATTTTTGTCAGTTAGATTACTATGTGTCTTGGCATGTTTCTCCTTGGGTTTATCCTGCCTGGGACTCTCTGCACTTCCTGGACTTGGCTAACTATTTCCTTTCCCATGTCAAGGAAGTTTTCGTCTATAATCTCTTCAAATATTTTCTGGGGTCCTTTCTCTCTGTCTTCTCCTTCTGGGACCCCTATAAGGCAAATGTTGTTGCGTTTAATGTTGTCTCAGCGGTCTCTTAGGCTGTCTTCATTTCTTTTTATTATTTTTTCTTTATTCTGTTCCACAGCAGTGAATTCCACCATTCTGTCTTCCAGGTCACTTATCCGTTCTTCTGCCTCAGTTATTCTGCTATTGATTCCTTCTAGGAATCAATTTCAATTATTGTATTTCAATTATTGTATTGTTCATCTCTGTTTGTTTGTTCTTTAATTCTTCTAGGTGTTTGTTCTTTAATTCTTCTAGGTCTTTGTTAAACACTTTTTGTATCTTCTCAATATTTGCCTCCATTCTTTTTCTGAGGTCCTGGATCATCTTCACTATCATTATTCTGAATTGTTTTTCTGGAATATTGCCTATCTCCACTTCATTCAGTTGTTTTTCTGAGATCTTATCTTGTTCCTCCATCTGATACATCGCCCTCTGCCTTTTCATTTTGTCTATCTTTCTGTGAATGTGGTTTTTGTTCCACAGGCTGCAGGATTGAGGCTATGTAAGAGGCTTGTGCAAGTTTCCTGATGGGAGGGACTGGTGGTGGGAAGAGCTGGGTGTTGCTCTGGTGGGCAGAACTAAGTAAAACTTTAATCTGCTTGTCTGCTGATGGGTGGGGCTGGGTTCCCTCCCTTTTGGTTGTTTGGCCTGAGGCGGCCCAGCACTGAAGCCTATCCTGCTCTTTGGTGGGGCTAATGGCCGACTCTGGGAGGGCTCACGCCAAGGAGTACTTCCCAGAACTTCTGCTGCCAGTGTCCTTGTCCTCATGGTGCGACACAGCCACCCCCCGCCTCTGCAGGATACCCTCCAACACTGGAAGGTAGGTCTGGTTCAGTCTCCTATGGGGTCACTGCTTCTTCTCCTGGGTCCCGATGCACACACTACTTTTGTGTGTGCCCTCCAAGAGTGGAGTCTCCCACTGGAGACTGGAGTTTCCCCCAGTCCAGTCGAAGTCCTGCAATCAAATCCCAGTAGCCTTCAAGGTCTGATTCTCTAGGAATTCCTCCTCCTGTTGCCGGACGCCCAGGTTGGGAAGCCTGACGTGGGGCTCAGAACCTTCATTCCAGTGAGTGGACTTCTGTGGTAAAAGTGTTCTCCAGTTTGTGAGTCACCCACCCAGCAGTTATGGGATTTGATTTTATTGTGATTACACCTCTCCTGCCACCTCACTGTGGCTTCTCCTTTGTCTTTGGATGTGGGTATCTTTTTTGGTGAGTTCCAGTGTCTTCCTGTTGATGACTGTTCAGCAGTTAGTTGTGATTACGGTGCTCTAGCAAGAGGGAGTGAGAGCACGTCCTTCTACTCCGCCATCTTGAACCAATCTCCTCTTTATTACTTTTCACTACCTGGACTTTTAAAAAAATCCCATCAAGAAAATTTTTATAGAGTTAAGGATCAAATCTCATCCTATCCATTTTCTCTTCTGACTTCTGTACAATTTTCCAGTTACAGTTTCCTTCTTACGCTCACTCTGCTCCCAACTGTGTTCCTCTAATTTCTCCTGATTTCCACTACACACTTGAAGGTGTGTAGACTTTATATGAAATCTAAGCTATGCATATTCTTTCCTATTCACTAAATTGCTTGACTGCGTGTTCCACCTCTCCTAGAATATGGAACATTCAGCCTTAATATGAAGATTTAAAACTTGAGTGAATCAGGAGCCATAAAGTACTTTTCACTCATTGTCATCACATCTAAATCTGATGTTTGTATTTGTATCTGGGTATGAGTTGTAAATGTATCTGCATATACACATGTGATCAAGCCAATGACTTTAGACAAATTTTAGAATACTCTCTGACCCCAAATACTGTGACATGGTTATCTTAGCACTGATATAGATGTTAGATTTTACTGTGTAATCAGGGTGTGCCAATGGTGGTGAATGTGTTAGTATAGTGAGATACTTGGTCTTTTTATTCTGCCAAAATGGTGTGTCTGCTGGCATTTGTTTTAGCAACTTCTTTTTTTTTTTTTTTTAGCAACTTACTTAAAGACATTTATTTAAACTGCTTCTGAATTATAAGCCATACTGTTCTAATCTGTAATAAACCTTTGGAGATGTTTTAATAATAATAATAATTATTATTAGCAAACATTTATTGAGCATTTGCTATATGCCAGGCATGAGTGCTTTACTTTTACTAATTTATTTAATACATTACTAGTTCTTATTTATGTGTTTTAAAATTTGTTCTTTATTTATCATTATTATTATTGTAATAACTGATTATTTGTATTAATTTATTGAATCCTCATAACAACTTCATGAAGTATATAATATTATTATGCACATTTTACAGATGAGGACACTCAGAAGGTGAAGTAACTTGCCCGGATCCATAGAACCACACTTTTTCCTGGCTACAATGATTCTAAATGTTCCAGAGAGGGAATCATTAAATCATATTAGCCCTAATGTGTGTGTGGTTAGCTGAGTTCCCTCCTGGTCCTACATAATTTCAGCATACATAAAAGTTAAAACCAAAGGTTCAGATGGTAGATATGTTTAGAGAAAAAAATTAATAACACTCCAGCATTCGGAATTCTTCTATCGTTAAACAGTGATTCAGACTAAAAGTCAGCATTCCTGCTTGTAATTACATTGAAGGGTACCGCTGTCTTTTTAACAATAGATTCTGTTCTCTGCTAACTGCTTTTCTCTCTTCTCCACCACCCCTTTGTGTGTGTAAGTGTGGGCGGCTGCCATGGCAACTCTGAATATAACTCCTACTGCAGATGGAGGGAGTAGTCAGGATTTGCTGTTCTGTTTGAACCTGTACATATATTTCTTCCCAGCTTCACTGGAGACACCTTGGGGAAACTATATAAGAGAAATGTTGGGGTGTTTCAAATTAATACAGTCTCATGAAACACTTGCCAGAATTTTGACGTGTAGGTAAATAGGGGAAGACAGCCATATACTCAATATTCTCTGTGGAAATAGGCTTATTTCTATATTTAGGGAGAGAGATTTGTTTAATGTGGTGAAGGTGTTATAAATGTATGTAAACACATAAATAAAAATAAATGAGCCCTAGGAGGAACTATGTGAATAAGAACTGAAGAATATTTTCCTGCTGCTTCTCTTTGTGGATTAGTAAATAAAATTAAGGAACTTGAACTCTCCCTTAGCATCTGACTTTAATTAAGGCTTTGGAGATAATTTGGTCACAGAGTTGTTCTCTTTTGCTTTACTGAGAACTTTCAGGAAAAAAGAAAATCCTATGCCTAGTTTTGCAAATGCTGTCGGTTTCCCAGGAAAAAATTCTAAAGGTTATTTAACCCTCAACCTACATTTAACCCTCAAGCTACATTTATTGAATATTAGTCTTTTCCCACTGTCTGTTGCCACGTAACAAACCACCCTTAACCTCAAAACAAGAATTTATTATCCTCAGGACTCTGTAGGCTGACCTGTGGTTTTCTTGGTAGTCAATCCTCTTTGCTTCTCTCGTGGGTGGCATTCAGCTGACCAGTCTGGGGGTGGACTGAGCTGGGACAGCCCCAATAGCTGGGCTCTCTCATTCTCAAGAGGCCTTTCTCACAGGTTGTTTTCCCTGACAGAATCTTAGAGCAGCCTACCAAAAGGGCAGAGGTCCAAGCTGTAAGGCATCCTGAGGCATAGGTTCCAAAACTTGTTCAACATCCCCATCTCTGTATTCTCTTGATCCAGTCACATCACAAGGCCAGCCCAGATTGATGGGGATGGAGAAACAGTCTCCACCTAGAGATGGGAGGCACAGCAAAGTCAGATTATAAAGAGTGAATATGCTGGGAAAGGAGGAATTTGTGGACATTAAACAATTTACTACAGTCTTTTCCCAGAATATTAGTAGAAAGCTCTAAAATATCATTTTCTTCTCTTCTTCCTCCTCGTTGTCGACAGATCATTCGTATCATCCTACTGTCACTTCCCACATGGCCATCTTTTATAATAAGTTCACAAGGTCCCACGTGCAGCAATGACTGCTTGCAGGCTGCCAAGACCAGAGTTAAATAAACACAGCCCACTGGTGTGTCTGCCCCTCCTTTTGTGATGTTTTACCTAATTCTGCACAGGGGCACGAGCAGGGCTTCATTCTGGGGTACAGGAACTTGGCGGAGCATGCCTATTACTTGCAGCAGTTGGCTCCATGAGACTGACTGGTCGGGGACTGTGTTTGGAGAAGAAGGGTTGGGGTGGGTAAAAAGAAAAGCTCTGGGCTGCCTTCGCAAATTGGTCTTCACTGGCTGGTGAGACCTGGCTGCCCTCAGAAAGCCATTCCTCTAAATCTTCTCTGCTCAGGAGTCATTTAACACTGAAATGTGTAAGGTCCCTGTGCTCTAGATTTCAAATGAGCAAATTTTATTCTACTAGATAATATATCAAAAAGTATTTACTGAGCACCCACTCATAATGTGGCTGCTGTGCTATTACTTGACTACCTGTGCCCCAACCACTGATATTAGCCGACTGACGGTTCTGCTGTCCGCCTTCAGCTATGTGTTATTGGTAACAGGTGGGGAAGGTACGAAAGGTATCCGCAAAGTACCCATGGGGTTCCAGTATTTTCACTACCATAGACCCCTTTTATAGTTTATCTTTCCCCTCCCCCCCACTCCTCCATGAACTCCATGTCTTTAAGTTTTCTATTAACACATTAACACTTTTCCTTCTCGCAACTTAGGCCCAGATATTAAACAATGGTCCATAATAATAAAACTATAATATGCTGCTTTGAAACTGCACAATACAGTTATTAAAACTGCACACATACGATTATTAAATAACAAGCAGTAAATGATTAAAGACACATGGATACTCTGCCTCTTCACCTTAATTTTACCTGGCTTCTGTAAGTGACACTTATATCTGGGTATTCGGTGATTGACCTGTGGCTTTGTAGTGGCATCTGGTTTTCTGGTCACATCACAAAAATTCCTGTGCATTCCACAACATATCAGAACCACTCAGCAGCATGAGATCACCAGTGTCGCCAACTGACTTAATATAGTTCCAGCCAAAAGCAAAGAGTTACTGACATTTTACTTAGTGCGTGTGGGCTTATTATGGGTAAATATACTGTTCTGTTAGGTTCGTTGAAATATTGAAAAATATGTCGTGGCATTCCATTCATACATCTGGGGTTTCTTAGGTGTTAGCAAACTCCAGCTTGGGGATTGCTGGCAGCACTTGCACATTCTAATTAGGAAAAGGGGACTTACTATCATTGGGCAATATAATATAAGATAGCCAGGGCTGCATCATGACTTTTGTAGGCCCTAGGCACTTACATGTGCCTTCATAGGCCCCTTCTGCCATTAAAACAAAATGACCTCATTACTATAAAAACAAATTTGTAAATAATATACATTCAACATTTTCTTTACTATTCACTTTTTCCTTCTGATTTTAAAAGATATTAAGACAGTTTCATGGGTCCCTAGAAGTATCATGGGCCCTAGAATTATCACTGTGCCTACTGGAGAAGTTTGTCCTGAGGATGGCACATAATAAAGCTCTAAGTGAAATATGATTGTTAGTGTAGCAGGTAATGACAGGGGGAGCCACTGAGTGTCCAGGAGGGAAGAGATCACTTCTGACAAGCACCATGGGGAGAGCTTCAGAAGTAAGTGGTCCTTGGGATGGATCTTGGAGATGAATATGATTTGAATAGGTAAAGAAGAGGCATTCCAGGTAAGGGGACAGGGAGAGCAAAGGCCAGGAGCAAGAAACAGCAGACACAATTAGGATGGACTAAGGTGGGGAAGCTCACATTAGGAGTATATGGTGTGTGTGTGTGTTGTGGGGGGGGATTGTGAGGTTTAAGGATTAGCAGGAATAAATAAATCAGAAAGACCTTGTAAACCAATCTGAGGCCATATGCTTGAGTTAATAAGCAATACAGAGTAAAATAACGTTGCAGAAGCAGTTCTTTAGAATGATTTTATTTACTTCAGTTTCATTAAATATATTTTGAGTACTTAGAATGCATCCAGCCTGTACATACTGATATCAACTCCTCCTGAAGTTTAAAATGGCCTGATAGAGAGTAAAGAGAAAGTTAAAAAGGAAAGAAGCTAAAAGCTTAGGGCATATTTTAAGGTTGTCAATCTCAGACATGAAACGATAGGGATTTAAATTCAGCTGGTTTCCTTAAGATTGAAAGTCCTAGTGCTGATGAGACCAGAGTCAGACGATATGAAATGTATAGATTCAAGCAGCTGAGGGATCCCTAAGCAGTTTCTCTTAGAGCACAGGAATAGGAGTCAGACCTAGACCTAGAGCCAATGCTCTGCTGTGCACCTCAGGGTTTATACACCACCACCAGCTTACTTAGGTGCCGTGGCTAAACGGAGCCAAGTCCCTGGGCCCAAGTTTTGTATTTCATACTGTTTCTGTATTCCATCCTCCTGTTCCCCAGCTTCCATTTGTTAAAAAGTAACTGTCTAGCATCATACTAAGTACTCTCTATGCCTTAATCTTCACAATGGCTGGAATGAGGTTGGCTGTCTTCATTTTAAAGGTGACAAAGCTGAGGATACAAGAGGCTAATTAATGTGATTAAAGGTATTCAGCTAGTTTTTGTTAGAGCTGGTACTGTGACCCACGTCGGTGTGACTCCAAAGCCAGTATTTGGTCTCTTATATTGCACAACCTCCTGAGATGTGCCCCAGTGAACAGAAGGCAGCTACATTCTGAGTTATCTTCAGAGTCCAGTACCTTACATATAGTAGGTGAAGAAAACTACTTGTTGATTTTAATTGAAATGTTCCACAATATGAATTAGGAAGGTTGTCAAAAAAGTATGCATTCCATAAGTTCCTGTTTTGTGTCCTATTTTCCAGGCAGCCAGGTAGCTCAAACACTAAAAGTTACACAAATGGTCATTATTACTGGACTTTAATTGTACTTTGATTTTAAGCGAATACGTATTTTATTCTTATGAACCTTAATTTTGAATATCTGTGTTCTGCACATTGTTTGAGATGTTAAAAGAACTTCAGTTGCTTTTAAAATGACAATTTCTAAGTTATCTTCAACTTCTTTACAATGTACAATAATTGGCGACATAATAACCTAACTACTACTGGCCATGCTTAATGCTGATTAGGCCTCTGTGGTAGGCAATATTACTTTGATGTTACGGGCCAGAACTGTATTCATAAGTGTGGAATGTGTCTTCCCAAGGCTCCAGTGTGCTAACCACCTCTTGTTTATCTTGCCTGATCAGAATGATGTCTTGGATGTAAGGATCAGTATTGTAGTCTGTGAGATGTTCAGAATGTCCACCTCACTTCAGACTATGATGTGGCAAAGAGTAGGAGAGTTAACATAGCACTGACATAAACTGTGATGTAAGGAGTTGCTCGTTCCATGTGAATGTGAACCGTTTCTTATCCTCTTTCTTGAATGAGATAGAAAAGAACACATTTAACAAATCAATGGTCACCACTACTTGGTTGAAGATTCAGTAGTCTACATTCATTCTCCAGGATCTGTCCAGACCAGTGAATTAAATGGAGACGAGGAGACCTACCACCCCTGCATTCTTAAGATCCTAATCGGTGGCATTAAATCCTCACCATCTTCCCTTTCCTAATGCAATATTATTTTTTATTTATTATCTTGGCAGGACTGGGAGAATATAGTTTCATAAGCTTCCAATTGAATTACCCAATACTCCAACTGCCCAGGGGAAGATGACCACTAGGTGTGCTCTCAGACCTAGTAAATCCACTGTGAGCCAGACTCTGGCCTGGACTCATTTATTTAGTCCCTATGTGACCGACCCTACTCTACCATGAGGCCATGATGATGTTAATTCAGGTGTCCAGGTAACAATGTCCATTGGAATCCTATGTCCAATAGTCCTCAAAATATCTGGATATTCTCTTTTCCCTAGTGTAGTCACCTGAATGAATGGTCACAGGTCCTTTTGGGGCAGGACTGGGAAAATCATTACAATGTATACTTTCTATAGTTTTGCAGGTCCTTCCCTCTGGAGACCAGCTGCCTCTTCAGTCAGTGAGTTTGATTCAGGTCTGATAACTGCACAAAGGAGTAAAAGTTTTTATTGCAGCATCCACTCTCAGCTCTGCATTCTTGCTTTCTTGTGATTATATATTAAGTAGTCTCATTGGCTCCCCATCTGTTTTGCCCCTAGGGAAGACTATGAGCTATAAATCATCTTTGAAACTTGCTGCTGGTCAAGTCTGCTTGGCTGTCACTCAGGCCTTCTGCATTATTATGATAATTGAGACATTCCCTCCCACCCCACCCCTCTTCTGATGGTTAAGCACCCATAATAATAATTGGCTTCTCTTTCTTCAGGCTCCTCATCATCTGCATAGATATCAAGGAACCCAGCTCTGTGATAGGCTCTCCTACCATCAACCCTGGCCTGCACAGGAGAAGCGCCACTGAACTTCTGTGTCACGCTGGTGCCCCTCTCACTTAGCACACTCCTGATGCCTCAAGGAATAGCTCCTAGGTCCTCCCATGGTACACAATACTCTGGTGCCCCTTTGAGATCATGTTGTATGTCCATTCCAGCAACACCCACTTCTCTGAGACTTTTCATTTGTTCCCCCACCCAACTGCCAAGGCAATTCAGGCATGTCAGCTTCATTAAGAGAAAGGAACCATTTGCTCTAGGCTTTCAGGAGCCAGCCCAGCAAGGTGCTTGTACTGTCCCCTGGGGCCTTGCAAGAGTGTTAAATCCTACATCCCCAGGGAACGTGTCCTGGTGTCAACAAACACTCCCTTACCGTGTTTCGGTTTCATCTTCCTTGATAAAAACCCCTCAAAATCCAGCCCTGTAGGTCTGTCCTGGCTCTAGCCAGTGTGTACTGGCTAATTCTTGCAGCTCTTTGGGGGTGAAATCTATCTGCTTCTCATCAGGTTCATCACATCCTGGGCAACTGAGTCCTAGTTATTTGCCTGGCAGCCAGGAGGGGAGGTGGGGGCAGATCATGAGGGGTCCCCTGGCACTGGGGGACAGAGACTTCTCATTCCGCCACAATCATGCGTCCTGGCATGGGTGGACTGGGGGAGTACCAGCACTTTGTAGGTAGAGGTGGGCCGCGTCTGAAGGCTCGGAGGGTTTAGAGGAGTCTTCGTGAACCAAAGTCTTCAGGCACATCCAGCCAGATGTCCCCATCCTTTGTGTTAAGGTCTTAGATTTTCCAAACCAGGGTCCTGACCTTGGCACCATAGACCTGCCTTAGCTGAGCACTCAGTCATCTTTGAAGGCCCCCTGACTCTTAGCTAGTAAGTCGTAAATTAGGCCTTCAGCTTTTTCTACCCTCGCACTGCAGAATAAACAGCCTCTTTCTAAGTTACCAAAGAGGCTCTCTGGCCGACACACTCAGTTTTCATTTGTTTGTTAACTACCCTCAGCTTTTCATTTTCTCTCTGTAGGGCACCAACACGACTTAATAAGAGTCAGCCAGTTTTATTATCCCTGAAGGCAGCGTTTCCCCGATTTCTCAACTGGATCATCAACCTGGTTAGCATCTTCCTCCCACCTAGTGTGACCAACTATCAGACTTCAGACTTTCAGTGGTAAAATCGGGAAAGTTTGTGTAAACCAGGATGAATTGGTTACCCTACTCCTACCGGAGCATTCTCCCAAGCCACTACTGATGGCTTTTAGCAATTGCATTGCTATCTGGCAGACTGTCTGTGCCCCACACACCACATAGAACTGGGTCCTTATTTCCGCCAGGATTTGTTCCCAAACCCTGTCTTACCACCTGCTTTCTTAGACCAGCCCTGGTACCAACTCCATTAGTTAGGATCCTCCAAGAAGTGGACGAGATTTATTGGCAGCTTGGAGGGGAGGCAGTCCTTTCAAAAGTTAGAGGAAAGTAGCAAGGTTGGATAGGGAGAGTCTCAGCCAGTCTTGAGCAGAGGTGGTCCATTAGAAGAGCCCCACATTGGGCATAAATGGCCAAGCCTTAGGTCCCCTGCCATTCTTAGTCGCTGGTGGGGGTCTGGCCAGGAAGATTGTGGCCTCTTCTCAGACACTGTGGAGAATCCAAATGCTTTACAGGTGGAGATTCTCAGCTCACTGCTCTCCTAACAGCAGAAGAGCTTGATCTTTTCTGAGGGGAGATCAGAGCAACTTACCTCTGTGGCTACCACACAGCTTTCATCTAGTTCTAACTCAGAGAGGATCTAATAAGATAAGGGCTTAGTAGTGTGATGTATTATCTTCTGTGATCCTCCCTGTGTCAAATATATTTGCATTTGAATTGCCTTAATGTATAGGAAAAAAATGATAACACCGTAATTTCAGTCATCAAGCTCCTCCTAAACTGACGATATAGTTTAAATCCAGATTTCCTGTCACGTCCTCCACTGTATTACAAAAGACATCACCTTTTCCTATGAACACAGTCTGCTTTGAGCCTTTCATTTGTTTATGCCATTTAAAGAAAACCTTGGAAGAACAAAGGACTTCAAATAACAAATAGAAATTCTTTTATAATAATATAGAAATTTAGGGCTTCCCTGGTGGCGCAGTGGTTGAGGGTCCGCCTGCCGATGCAGGGGACACGGGTTCGTGCCCCGGTCTGGGAAGATCCCACATGCTGCAGAGCGGCTGGGCCCGTGAGCCATGGCCGCTGAGCCTGCGCGTCCGGAGCCTGTGCTCCGCAACGGTAGAGGCCGCAACAGTGAGAGGCCCGCATGCCGCAAAAAAAAAAAAAAAAAATATATATATATATATATATAGAAATTTAGAGTATAAAAATAATTATTACTGAGCGCTCACTGTGCGAAGCGTTTTACATACAGTTTATTTACTGCTTCCTTTCCTTCCTCAAACATACTAATCAGGCCTCTTTCTATATATAGGGATGTGTGCCATTAGCTATATACAATGGAGGGAAATATGATTTCCTTAGAAATGCTAAAATTTCCACCACCAAAAAATAAAACCAGCAATCACACAGAAACCATCCATTAATTTGAACTACCATCCCATTTCTGAAAGAAGCTTCTAGAAAGACTAGTTTATACTTCCTCACCTTCTAAACTAGTTACAGTATGGGTTTTGTCCTTCTCCACCCCGCATACACTCTACCTAAACCACTCTTCAGATTTCATCCACCAGAGGTCTTAATCAGAAGCCTCTTCAGATCCTTGTCTTTCTGACCATTTCAACATCACTGAGACTCCTGATCACCCCATCCTATCTGAACTTTTCTCTTTTTTTAACCTTTGAGAACATTATATTTTCCAAATTGGCCTTCTGTCTCATTAAGTGCTTTACTGCAATGTCAGAAAACCACCTACCAGCATTTACCAGGTTTCTGTTCTTGACCTCCTTTTCTTCCCTCTGTTATCTCTCCCAAGGGTGATCTCATTCATCACCATTTCCATGTCTTTTGAAGTGAACCCTCAAACTCCTTCCCTGGCCTATCCTCTCTCCTGAACTCCAGAGTTTATTCCTAACTTGAACATAAATATGTTGTGTTTCATCAGCTCCTTAAACTCAGCATTTCAAAAATGAAAATCGTGACCTTGCCATTGCTCCAAACTAGCTGCTGCTTTTGTATCTTCTGATTTGATTATTGGCATTCCTACCCTCCCAGTTACCCAAGTGAAACCTGTGTCTTCCTCAACTCCTCCTACTTCCACACCCCAACGTCAGATGTCTGATTAATTATGTTGGTTCCACATGTGAAATCTCTCAAATCCAGACTCTTCTTCTCCACCCTGCCCCCCACACTTCTGCTTGAACATGGGTCCTTTAAATCACTTGCCTCGACTATTGCAGCAGCCTCCCAAAAAAGTTTCCTAAGAAAGTTCTTCACTTACCCCATCCATTTTACCCTGTGCCACTAGAGTAACACTCCTAAAGCATGAGTGTAAGCAAGTCTGTCTTTGCACAAAAGCTTTTCATAGTCTCCCCTCACCAGCCCCTCAAGGGTCACACTCCTACACGTGATATACGAGAGCCTCTTTGTCCTGTCTTCCCTTCTGCTATAGACTGAATTGTGTCTCCTGCAAAATTCATATTAATATATTGAAGCCCTGACTTCCAATTGATGGCATTTGGAAGTGGGACCTTTGGGGGTTAATTAGGTTTAGATGAGGTCCTTATGATGGGATTAGTGCCCTTATAAGAAAAAACATCCGAGAGCTTGCTCTCTCTCTCAGCCATGTGAGGACACCAAAATAAGGCAGCTCTCTGTAAACCAGGAAGAATACTCTCAGCAGAACCCAACCATACTGGTCCCTGATCTCAGACTTCCAGCCTTCAGAGCTGTGAGAAAATAAATATCTGTTGTTTAAGTCATCCAGTCTATGGTATTTTATTATGGCAGCTTGAGCTAAGATACCTCCCTAAGTTCATAACACCATCTTTCATGAGCTCAGTTCCCAGGTCACGAGAACTCAGTTCACACTAGATCATCACCACAGTTACTGACCACAGTATTTTTTTCCACTTTAATACTTTTACTTTTGCTGTTCTCTCTCAACCTACAGTATCTGCAGTACCTCCTACCTCCATATTCACCTAATCAAAATTCTAGTCACCTTTTCATGTATCAGCCAAAGTTCTCTACTACACATAATAGAAAGTGAATCTGGCTGATTTAGCCCAAATGAGGTGAAAGGACCGGCTGAGAAACTAGGTTCAGGGAATGAGCAGGAACCGATGGAACCTGAGCAGCTGGAACTCAGCCAGAATCTGACCACAGGAAGGGCTTGGTGAGGATACACTGCTGTGACCACAGGACCCGTTCACCACATTGCCACCCTCTTGCCATGCCTCTACGAGCACGGCTTCCACTGCAGCTCCCGGTGGAATGAATATTTCACTTTATCCGCTTCTCTGTGTCACTTGCAGGCCTGCAGGTACATCTGATTGAGTGTGGGTCACGTGCCAGCAGCTGGCTTGCCAGGGCTTTGAGGAAGGCACTGTCCAGCTCTTGTTGGCTTTATTGGTGGGATAGAGTCTGTGCTTCCCATATGGGAGGTGTACTGTAAGGAAGGGGGTTCAAACATTTTGTAGTAAAAAGAAACACGCTCTTTACCTTTATAACCTAGAGCAAGGTTGATCTCCTTTTTGAAGTTTAGTCACATCTTTTTAATTGGAATTACTCTACCCGTCTTCAGTGGCACACCTAGCCTATTTGACACCAAAGCACATCATTGTTTAGCATCCCTTCCTTTAAATGGAAAAATTACTTTCAGTAATAGTTATATGATAACAGTAATAATCATTATTTTATTGATTCATTTTTTCAGGTTTAAGATAAATAAGAATGTTTTAATTTTAAAGGCGTTAAAATTTGGTAAAGTGTTTCATGTATGAACTAAAGTTTGCACTTACCCAATAAAAACACTATACACTGCTTTTCCATTATTTTATGATTTTATTATGCTGAAGTATCTTATTATTTCATTACATCATTTCATTAAGTTAAACATAAAAACTCCAAGTAGTCACGTAGATTGGCAGAATCAAAATAATTCAAGGTCTTTTTCTTCATCTTTACAGTTACTAAGCTTCATTTTTTTTCCCTCTCAAATCTACTGTTTAAATGTGGCACCATAGGGGTTTGAGACACTCCATGACCAAAGTGTGCTTGAATGGTTCCCAACCTTTACAGACTTACTCTCCAGATGAGTATGTGTGGCTGAGTCCACATGCCAGAAGTCGAAAGTATAGCTGGGAGTTCAAGTTAACTTCCATGTACAATGCAATATTTATTAGAGATTATGTAGTCAAAATGTGCTGATTTGAAGATCATATATATATATATATAAAAATATATATATTAACACTCATCAGTAACAGCATCAATTATTTCAGCTTAAGCCAATGTTCCACTTACTATTGCTCCTTAACAAACCATCCCAGACTTGGAATAAAACAATTTACAGTGCTCACAGATTCTGTAGGTCAGATATTAAAAAAAGACGCAGCATGGCTGTCTTGTCTCTTCTACATGATGTTTTTGGCCTCAGTTGACAAGACTCAAAGGCTGGCTCCAAGGGCGCCTTGATATCTAGAGCATGGAATCATCTGAAAGATTGTTCATTCAGATGCTGCATCAGGGCTGGGAGGACTTGAAGACTAGGGCTACTTATATATGACTTTTCCATAGGTCTTGGCTTCCTCAGAGCATGGCTGCCCCAGATGGTCAGGTTTCCTACAAGACTCCAAGCACAAGTGTTCCAGTGAACAAAGCAGAAGTTCATTGGCTTTTATGAGCCAATGCACACCTGCTGCATTTTGTTGTTTACAAGCAAGTCATAAGACTGCCCAGATTCAAAGGGAGGAGAATTTGACTTCACCACTTAATGAGGGAATGGCAAGGGAGCAAGGGGATGGCGGGACTGTTGCAGCCATCTTTGAAGAGTACAATCTGCCATAACCAACAAAAGATCCTGGGGGGCAGAAGTCCCTATTCACTGACATTGTTTAGAATTGCCTGGCAATTATAGAAAGCAGTTAGACAGTTGGTTTTATTATTGTATTCCCTTTATTGCCTGCACCTGGGGCAGACTGCTGTTCCCACTCTGCCCTTAGTATGCCACTGCTCATGTTCTGATCTGGGAAGACCTTGGTAAATTAGCACTTAAAAAGGGTAAAGGTTCTCCCAGTTGTTTTATTATTTATGTATTTCTGCCTCCAGTAGATTATAAATTCACTGAGGTTAGAGACCATTTCTTTATAGCCACCACAATGCCAGCAGTAGCATGAGTATAATACAGACTAGAAACGTATGTTGATTGGTTCAAACAACTACACCCTATTTTAAATGCTCATTATTTGTAACTACGAAGTTTAGATGTTTTCTCCTTGCCCCCTAATAAATCTATAATCTCTAATTATAGTGATCTAGAAAATGATACTCAGAGGTTGTTCCTATACAAAGCACTGGATTGATCCTTCTGAATAAACAGGTCAAATTCCTTTTTTTTTTTTAAGTTTAAATTTTATTTCATTTGTTGGTACAGACTCTTTTTTCTAACACCTTTATTGGAGTATAATTGCTTTACAATGGTGTGTTAGTTTCTGCTTTATAACAAAGTGAATCAGCTATACATATATCCCCATATCTCTTCCCTCTTGCGTCTTCCTCCCTCCCACCCTCCCTATCCCACCCCTGTAGATGGTCACAAAGCACTGAGCTGATCTCCCTGTGCTATGCCGCTGCTTCCCAGTAGCTATCTATTTTACATTTGATAGTGTATATATGTCCATGCCACTCTCTCACTTTGTCGCAGCTTACCCTTCCCCCTCCCCATGTCCTCAAGTCCATTCTCTATTAGGTCTGCATCTTTATTCCCATCCTGCCCCTAGGTTCTTCATGACCATTTTTTTTTTTTTTTTTTAGATTCCATATATATGTGTTAGCATACTGTACTTTTTCTCTTTCTGACTTACTTCAGACAAGACTCTAGGTCTTGTATGACAGACTCTAGGTCCATCTACCTCACCTCACAAATAACTCAATTTCGTTTCTTTATATGGCTGAGTAATATTCCATTTTATATATGTGCCACATCTTCTTTATCCATTCATCTGTCAATGGACACTTAGGATGCTTCCATGTCCTGCCTATTGTAAATAGAGCTGCAGTGAACATTGTGGTACATGACTCTTTGAATTATGGTTTTCTCACGGTATATGCCCAGTAGTGGGATTGCTGGGTAGTTCTACTGTTAGTTATTTAAGGAACCTCCATACTGTTCTCCATAGTGGCTGTATCAATTTACATTCCCACCAACAGTGCCAGAGGATTCCCTTTTCTCCACACCCTCTCCAGCATTTATTGTTTGTAGATTTTTTGATGATGGCCATTCTGACTGGTGTGAGATATCTCACTGTAGTTTTTCTTTTTTTTTTTTTTGCGGTGCAAGAGCCTCTCACTGTTGTGGCCTCTCCTGTTGCGGAGCACAGGCTCCGGACGCGCAGGCTCAGCGGCCATGGCTCACGGGCCTAGCCGCTCCGTGGCATGTGGGATCTTCCTGGACCGGGGCACGAACCCATGTCCCCTGCATCAGCAGGTGGACTCTCAACCACTGCGCCACCAGGGAAGCCGCTCATTGTAGTTTTTATGCACTTCTCTAATGATTAATGATGTTGAGCGTTCCTTCATGTGTTTGTTGGCAGTCTGTATATCTTCTTTGGAGAAATGTCTATTTAGGTCTTCTGCCTATTTTTGGATTGGGTTGTTTGTTTTTTTGATATTGAGCTGCATGAACAGCTTGTTAATTTTGGAGATTAATCCTTTGTCAGTTGCTTCATTTGCAAATATTTTCACCCATTCTGAGGGTTGTCTTTTCATCTTGTTTATGGTTTCCTTTGCTGTGCAAAAGCTTTTAAGTTTCATTAGGTCCCATTTTTAAATTTTTCTTTAATTTCCATTTCTCTAGGAGGTAGGTCAAAAAGAATCTTGCTGTGATTTATGTCATAGAGTGTTCTGCCTATGTTTTCCTCTAAGAGTCTGACCTTACATTTAGGTCTTTAATCCATTTTGAGTTTATTTTTGTGTATGGTGTTAGAGAGTGTTCTAATTTCCTTCTTTTACATGTACCTGTCCAGTTTTCCCAGCACCACTTATTGAAGAGACTGTCTTTTCTCCATTGTATATTCTTGCCTCCATTATGAAAAAAGTGGTGACCATATGTGCGTGGGTTTATCTCTGGGCTTTCTATCCAGTTCCTATGGTCTACAGTTCTGTTTTTTTTTTTTTTTTTTTTGCTGTACGTGGGCCTTTCACTGTTGTGTCCTCTCCCATTGCGGAGCACAGGCTCCAGACACGCAGCCTCAGTGGCCATCGTTCACGGGCCCAGCTGCTCCACGGCATGTGGGATCTTTCCGGATGGGGCCACGAACCCGTGTCCCCTGCATCGGCAGGCAGACTCAACCACTGCACCACCAGGGAAGCCCTACAGTTCTGTTTTTGTGCCAGTACCATACTGTCTTGATTACTGTAGCTTTGTAGTGTAGTCTGAATTCAGGGAGCCTGATTCCTCGAGCTCCGTTTTTCTTTCTCAAGATTGCTTTGGCTATTCGGGGTCTTTTGTGTTTCCATACAAATTGTGAAATTTCTTGTTCTAGTTCTGTGAAAAATGCCAGTGGTAGCTTGATAGGGATTGCATTCAATTTGGAGATTGCTTTGTGTAGTATAGTCATTTTCACAATGTTGATTCTTCCAATCCAGGAACATGGTATATCGCTCCATCTGTTTATATCATCTTTAGTTTCTTTCATCACTGTTTTGTACTTTTCTGCATACAGGTTTTTTGTCTCCTTAGGTAAGTTTATTCCTAGGTATTTTATTCTTATTTTTGCAATGGAAAATGGGAGTGTTTCCTTAATTTGTCTTTCAGATTTTTCATCATTAGTGTATAGGAATGAAAGAGATTTCTGTACATTAATTTTGTATCCTGCTACTTTACCGCATTCATTGATTAGCTCTAATAGTTTTCTGGTAGCATCTTTAGGATTCTCTATGTATAGTATCACGTCATCTGCAAACAGTGAGAGCTTTATTTCTTCTTTTCTGATTTGTATTCCTTTTACTGTTTTTTCTTCTCTGATTGCTGTGGCTAAAATTTCCAAGACTATATTGAATAATGGTGGTGAGAGTGGAAAACCTTGTCTTGTTCCTGATCTTAGTGGAAATGGTTTCAGTTTTTCACCATTGAGGACGATGTTGGCTGTGGGTATGTCATATATGACCTTTATTATGTTGAGATAAGTTCCCTCTATGCCTACTTTCTGGAGGGTTTTTATCATAAATCGGTGTTGAATTTTGTCGGAAGCTTTCTGTGAATCTATTGAGATGATCATGTGGTTTATATTCTTCACTTTGTTAATATGGTGTATCACATTGATTGATTTGCGTATATTGAAGGATCCTTGCATTCCTGGGATAAACCCCACTTGATCATCGTTTATGATCCTTTTAATGTGCTGTTGGATTCTGTTTGCTAGTATTTTGTTGAGGATTTTTGCATATGTGTTCGTCAGTGATATTAGCCTATAGTTTTCTTTCCTTGTGACATCTTTGTCTGGTTTTGGTATCAGGGTGATGGTGGCCTCGTAGAATGAGTTTGGGAGTGTTCCTCCCTCTGCTGTATTTTGGAAGAGTTTGAGACGGAGAGGTGTGAGCTCTTCTCTAAATGTTTGATAGAATTCGCCTGTGAAGCCATCTGGTCCTGAGCTTTTGTTTGTTGGAAGAGTTTTAATCACAGTTTCAACTTCAGTGCTTGTGATTGGTCTGTTTATATTTTCTGTTTCTTCCTGATTCTGTTTTAGAAAGTTGTGCTTTTCTAAGAATTTGTCCATTTCTTCCAGGTTGTCCACTTTATTGGCATATAGTTGCTTGTAGTAATCTCTCATGATCCTTTGTATTTCTGCAGTGTCAGTTGTTAATCCTCCTTTTCATTTCTAATTCTATTGATTTGAGTCTTCTCCCTTTTTTCTTGATGAGTCTGGCTAATGATTTATCAATTTTGTTTATCTTTTCAAAGAACCAGCTTTTAGTTTTATTGATCTTTGCTATTGTGTCCTTCATTTCTTTTTCATTTATTTCTGATCTGATCTTTATGATTTCTTTCCTTCTGCTAACTTTGGGATTTTTTGTTCTTCTTTCTCTAATTGCTTTAGGTGTAAGTTTAGGTTGTTTATTTGAGCTGTTTCTTTTTTGTTAAGGTAGGATTGTATTGCTATAAACTTCCGTTTTAGAACTTCTTTTGCTGCATCACATAAGTTTTGGGTTGTCATGTTTTCATTGTCATTTGTTTGTAGGTATTTTTTGATTTCCTCTTTGATTTTTTCAGTGATCTCTTCGTTATTAAGTTCTGTGTTGTTTAACCTCCATGTGTTTGTATTTTTTAGTTTTTTTCCTGTAATTGATATCTAGCCTCATAGTGTTTTGGTCAGAAAATATACTTTATATAATTTCAATT
Source organism: Pseudorca crassidens (assembly GCF_039906515.1). Classification (NCBI taxonomy): domain Eukaryota; kingdom Metazoa; phylum Chordata; class Mammalia; order Artiodactyla; family Delphinidae; genus Pseudorca; species Pseudorca crassidens. The sequence continues at coordinate 86,901,351 of NC_090297.1, read as the reverse complement.
TTCTTAAATTTACCAAGGCTTGATATGTGGCCCAAGTCATAATCTATCCTGGAGAATGTTCCATGAGCACTTGAAAGAAAGTGTATTCTGTCATTTTTAGATGGGATGTCCTATAAATATCAATTAAATCTATCTGGTCTGTTGTGTTATTTAAACCTTGTGTTTCCTTGTTTATTTTCATTTTGTATGATCTGTCCATTGGTGAAAGTGAGGTGTTAAAGTCCCCTACTATGATTGTGTTACTGTTGATTTCCCCTTTTATGGCTGTTAGTATTTGCCTTATGTATTGAGGTGCTCCTGTGTTGGGTGCATAAATATTTACAGTTGTTTTATCTTCTTCTTGGATTGATCCCTTGATCATTATGTAGTGCCCTTCTTTGTCTCTTGTAATAGTCTTTGTCTTAAAGTCTATTTTGTCTGATATCAGAATTGCTTCTCCAACTCTCTTTTGATTTCCATTTGCATGGAATGTCTTTCTCCATCCCCTCACTTTCAGTCTGTATGTGTCCCTAGGTCTGAAGTGGGTCTCTTGTATACAGCATATATACAGGGCTTATTTTTGTATCCGTTCAGCCAGCCTATATCTTTTGGTTGGAGCATTTAATCCATTTACATTTAAGGTAGTTATTGATATGTATGTCCCTTTTAGCATTTTCTTAATTTTTTGGGGTTTTTTATTGTAGGTCTTTTCCTTCTCTTGGGTTTCCCACCTAGAGAAGTTCCTTTAGCATTTGTTGTAAAGCTGGTTTGGTGGTGCTGAATTCTCTTAGCTTTTGCTTGTCTGTAAATGTTTTAATTTCTCTGTCGAATAAGAATGAGATCCTTGCTGGGTAGGGTAATCTTGGTTGTAAGTTTATCCCTTTCATCACTTTAAATATGTCCTGCCACTCCCTTCTGGCTTGCAGAGTTTCTGCTGAGAGATCAGCTGTTAACCTTATGGGGATTCCCTTGTTTGTTATTTGTTGCTTTTCCCTTGATGCTTTTAATATTTTTTCTTTGTATTTAATTTTTGATAGTTTGATTAATATATGTCTTCGCATGTTTCTCCTTGGATTTATCCTGTATGGGACTCTCTGTGCTTCCTGGCCTTTATTACTATTTCATTTCCCATATATGGGAAGTTTTCAACTGTAATCTCTTCAGATATTTTCTCAGTCTCTTTCTTTTTCTCTACTTCTTCTGGGACCCCTATAATTCGAATGTTGGTGTGTTTAATGTTGTCCCAGAGGTCTCTGAGACTTTCCTCAATTCTTTTCATTCTTTTTTCTTTGTTCTACTCTGCAGTTATTATTTCCACTATTTTATCTTCCAGGTCACCTATCCCTTCTTCTGCCTCAGTTATTCTGCTATTGATCTCTTCTAGAGAATTTTCAATATCATTTATTGTGCTGTTCATCATTGTTTGTTTGCTCTTTATTTCTTCTAGGTCCTTGTTAAAGATTTCTTATATTTTCTCCATTCTATTTCCAAGTTGTTGGATCATCTTTACTATCATTATTCTGAATTCTTTTTCAGGTAGACTGCCTATTTCCTCTTCTTCTGTTAGGTCTGGTGGGTTTTTCCTTGCTCCTTCATCTGCTATGTGTTTCTCTGTCTTCTCATTTTGCTAAACTTACTCTGTTTGGGGGTCTCATTTTCTCAGGGTGCAGGTTCGTAGTTCCTGTTATTTTTGGTGTCTGTGCCCCAGTGGCTAAGATTGGTCAGTGGGTTGTGTAGGCTTCCTGGTGGAGGGGACTAGTGCCTGTGTTCTGGTGGATGAGGCTGGATCTTGTCTTTCTGGTGGGCAAGTCCACGTCTGGTGGTGTGTTTTGGGGTGTTTGTGGACTTATTATGATTTTAGGCAGCCTCTCTGCTAATGGCTGGGGTTGTGTTCCTGTCTTGCTAGTTGTTTGGCATAAGGTGTCCAGCACTGTAGCTTGTTGGTCATTGAGTGGAGTGGGTCTTGGTGTTGAGATGGAGATCTCTGGGAGATTTTTGCCGTTTGATATTACGTGGGGCTGGGACGTCTCTGTTGGACCAATGTCCCAAACTCAGCTCTCCCACCTCATAGGCACAGGCCTGACGCCTGGCCGGAGCACCAAGACCCTGTCATCCACACAGCTCAGAATACAAGGGAGAAAGATAGAAAGAAAGAAAGCAAAAAGGAAAATAAAATAAAGTAATATAGAATAAAGTTATTAAAATAAAAAATAATTATTAAAAATAAACAAAAATTTTAAAAGTATTTAAAAAAACGAAAGAAGTGCAACCAAATCAAAAAACAAAATCCACCAATGATAAGCACTAAAATCTATAGTTTAGAAAAAACAAAACAAAACAAAAAACGGAGAGACAGAAACCTAGGACAAATGGTAAAAGCAAAGCTATACAGACAAACACACACAGAAGCATATGCATACACACTCACAAAAAGAGAAAAAGGAAAAAAAAATTATATATCGTTGCTCCCAAAGCCCACCTCCTCAATTTGGGATGGTTCATTGTCTGTTCAGGTGTTCCACAGACGCAGGGTACATCAAGTTGATTGTGGAGATTTAATCCGCTGCTCCTGAGGCTGCTGGGAGAGATTTCCCTTTCTCTTCTTTGTTCTCACAACTCCTGGGGTTCAGCTTTGGATTTGGCCCCGCCTCTGCTTGTAGGTCCCCTGAGGACGTCTGTTCTTGGCTCAGACAGGATGGGGTTAAAGTAGCAGCTGATTCGGGGTCTCTGGCTCACTCAGGCCAGAGGGAGGAGGGGTACGGAATGAGGGGCAAGCCTGCGGCCGCAGAGGCCAGGACGATGTTGCACCGGCCTGAGGTGCTCTGTGTGTCCCCCCGGGGAAGTTGTCCCTGGATCATCGGACCCTGGCAGTGGCGGGCTGCACAGGCTCCTGGGAGTGGAGGTGTGGGTAGTGACCTGTGCTTGCACACAGACTTCTTGGTGGCTACAGCAGCAGCCCTAGCATCTCATGCCCGTCTCTGGGGTCTGCACTGATAGCCATGGCTCGTGCCCATCTCTGGAGCTCGTTTAGGCAGCGCTCTTAATCCCCTCACCTCACGCACCAGGAAACAAAGAGGCAAGAAAAAGCCTCTTGCTTCTTTGGCAGTTCCAGACCTTTTCCCGGGCTCTCTCCCGGCCAGCTATGGCGCACTAGCCCCCTTCAGAGTGTGTTCATGCAGCCAACCCCAGTCCTCTCCCTGGGATCTGACCTCCGAAGCCTGAGCCTCAGCTCCCAGCCCCCACCCGTCCCGGCGGGTGAGCAGACAAGCGTCTCGGGCTGGTGAGTGCTGGTCGGCACCGATCCTCTGTGCGGGAATCTCTCTGCTTTGCCCTCTGCACCCCAGTTTCTACGCTCTCCTCCGTGGCTCCGAAGCTTCCCCCTGCCGCCACCCGCAGTCTCCACCGCGAAGTGGCTTCCTAGTGTGTGGAAACCTTTCCTCTTTCACAGCTCCCTCCCACTGGTGCAGGTCCCGTCCCTATTCTTTTGTCTTTGTTTTTTCTTTTGCCCTACCCAGGTACGTGGGGAGTTTCTTGCCTTTTGGGAGGTCTGAGGTCTTCTGCCAGTGTTCAGTAGGTGTTCTGTAGGAGTTGTTCTACATGTAGATGTATTTCTGATGTATTTGTGGGGAGGAAGGTGATCACCATGTCTTACTCTTCTGCCATCTTGAAACTCCTCCTAATTCCTTAAATAAATTATTTACACTTCCTATGGCACTTTTATTAGAGCCAAGAGAGGAACTGGGCATACACCTTGGCGTTTATATATTTCCCCCAAAGGCCCTCTCGTGAAGTCTCTTTGCCACTCTCATCTCAACTGGGTAAGCCTTTAATCAATCTCGTAATTGGACATGGTGCCTGCAGTGGGTCCATGCACATCCTGAGGGTGGGGAGGTCCTTTTTACACTCTTCAGTGATCCTAGTTACTTGTCACTGCCTGGGGACGTGAAAGCAGCTGAGTTGGATTCACAGGGATGCTGGCTGGTAGGGTCCCTGTCCGCAGCTGAGCTGTGAGTGGTGATGACCACAGCCCCAGCACCCGGTACAGCACCCCCTTGGACCCTTCAGCAGTCAGCTTTACAATACTTCTTATACGCTCAAACAAGCCCTAAAACTTAAGGCCCTTTTGACTCTTACTTTCCCTAAAAAGGGGTCCAACATATTTGTGTGAATAGCTGAATAATAAGTGACATGCTTTTACTGTGTGCGCCAGTACTGTGCTAAGTGCTTTCCATAGATTAGCTTGTTCAGTCCTCACACTTGTAAGCCATGGATATATTATAATTCCCAAATTAAAGATGAAAAAACTGAGACTCAGAGAAATTTAATAACTTGCCCAGCGTCACACAGCCGGTGTATGCTGGAGCCAGAGTCTGAATCCAGAATGCGCCCCAAGTGTATTTTCTGAGCCACTCCCTTGCGCTTCCTCCCCGGTACAGCCAGTAAACTAAGGTGCACACCTGGAGTGCTGACAGTGTAGAATTCCATCCAGGTCCCTTACCTGGGGCCCTTTGTTCTGGGTGGCTAATGTCTCTGTAGTTTCCCAGGAGCGTAGTTTTGACTCCCATGTGCCAATGGTATAATACGGTGTTTCAGCCTGGTTAGTTTCTTAGGGTGAGCCAGAAATCACAGTGCACTTACCAGAATGCTAAAGATAGCCACTGCACGTAAATCAGGCATACTTCTTACACTTAAGTGTTCTTAATGGCCCCAGTGTGCTCATATATTCACAGCTATTAGGTTTAACTAACTTACGGTGACACCCACTAATTCACTTGGGCCATTTTTAACATAGAATCACAGGGTCTTTTAAACTCATTCTGTAATTCATTTTCTTTATTCCATAAAGTTTTCTTAGTGGGTATTTTCATTTCATGAAGGTCTATGGTATTAAGATGATAGCTTTGGGGTTATTTACAAATATAATTAAAATAGGGAAAATTAAATAGTAAAGTTGAACAGTCATTGGAGGTATTACTTCAGCATGAAAAACTTCTCTTCATCCCACCTACAAACATGGTTTAGGCCCTCATCGTAGCATGCCTGGATTACCAATAAAATTTTCCTAATAGCCTCTTCTCCTGCCCATTGTAATCCATTTATTCTTCACGTAGTTTTCCAAGTGACTCTCTAAAAGGGAAATCATAACATGCAGGGCCAGTTTCATTGGGTGTGTAACCTGTGCTGTCACATGGGGGCCCATGCTCAGGAGGGCCCCGTGGTTGGTTTTGATGCTCTGCTCTTGACATTCCTAATGATTTTTCCACAAGAGGTCTCGCATTTTCACTTTGCACTGGACCCTGCAATTTAAATAACCAGTCCTGGTAACATATAACCATGTAATCCTCTCATCACACTTCCTCATGAATGATCTAGAAGCCTCTCTTTGAATTTCCTAAGAATTCATGAAATATGGTTTAGAAACATCTGGATTTTCTGTAAACTTCCTTATTTTGCAATTCTATAATTCTATGACCGTAAAATGCTTTACAAATATAAATACTAAGGGACGTCAAAGATCTCATATTTACACAAGCACCTTCCAAACTGATCCAGTGCACATAAACCTAAGATGGCAGTAGTTTTTGTTCATTTGTGTTGGTTTCTCTGCTTGCTTGCTTTATCACACTGTTGACTTGTATAGACTTCATGGTCACACAATTCCCAAGGGTTTTCTTTAGCAGTGACCTTTGTCTTTTCCTTTAAACTCACAGGTCTAGATTCAGCTTTTCAGTAATATTCAATGCCATCAATTATCTTAGTGTCTGACAAGAAATGTCTAAAAGGGCTCAAAGTAAAATAATCTTGATTCACTATATTTTTATATGAATTTGCAGCACTTGTACCACATTTTAAAGAAGAAATTTAGATTTAAACAATGAAACAATTATTAGTTGGTTTATTTCCAAAACACTGACAATAACAATTGATTCAGTTATGTATTCATTAATTTATCAAAAAAATATTGCTCACCTATGATGTTCTAAGGATTCAAAGACAAAGACATTCAGCCCTTAATCTCATGGTGCTTAATACTTAGATGTAGCTGGGAGGGGGAGGGTTCTATTAATTTGCTAGGGCTGCCGTAATAAAATTGCACAGACTGGGTGGCTTAAACAACAGGAACTGATTTTATCACAGTTTGCAGGCTATAAGTCCAAGATTAAGGTGCTGCCAGGGTTGATGTCTGGTGCTGTCTCTCTCCTTGAGTTCCAGTCTGGTATTTTAACTTATTTGTTGAAACTTTACCTGATGGCAAGCATGTCTTACATGGAGTTTTGGTACCTAGCTCAGCCTTCAAAAGCCTGTTTAACTCATTAATGTTATATACTTAACGGATATTACTAATAATGCTATAGGACTACCATGAAGTACAACGTTTCCATGATGAAACAGGTAGAATGTTTTGATTCTTGGTGAATGTGTGAACATAATTGTCTGTTTAGGTAGGAATATAGATTTCCTCACTGGAACCTTCTGTTGAGGCCTGGGACTAATTATGCTTTACTCCTCATTCACCTTACTTTCTACCCCCACTGACCTGCACTCAGTTCACACTCATGCACATGAATGCACGTGCACACACACACACACACATCCAGTTAACCACCACATCTTACCAGTTCAACTCCTTAAATATTTACTTAATCTGTTCTTAATTACAGCCATTACTCCAGTTCAGGATATGACGGTCCAACACCTAGAACCCCTTCAGCCAAAGTGATATTTTAAAACTCAGATCTTGTCCTGTCGTCTCCTGATGTCCCTTTAATGGCTTTCCATTTTCCTTTTAATAAAAATCCAAACTCCTTCACCTGACACACAAAGCCTTTGTGTTTTTTGGTTGTTTATTTTTCTTTTTAAAGCCATTTTTATTTCTTTGTTGTTGTGAATGAATATGCTAATTTTTTAATGAAGTATAGTAGATTTATAATATTTAGTTTCAGGTGTACAGCATAGTGATTCAATATTTTTACAGGTTATACTCCATTAAAAGTCATTACAAGATAATGGCTGTAATTCCCTGTGCTATACAGTATATCCTTGTTGCTTATTACATAGTCATTTGTATCTCTTAATCCCATATACCTATCTTGCCCCTCCCCATTTCCCTCTCCCCACTGGTAACCACTAGTTAGTTTTCTGTATCTGTGAGTCTGTTTCTGTCTCACTATATACATTAGTTTGTTTTATGTTTTAGATTCCACATATAAGTGATATCATACAGTATTTGTCTTTCTCTGGCTTATTTCACTAAGCATGATATCCTCTAGGTCCATCAACATACAGAGCCTTTGGAAACATGATCCCTGTCGCTCCAGACTGATTTCCCGCCACTCCCCTCTCTGCGGTCACCTCCCAGCACTCGCCCACACCCCACCAACCAAACCTTCAGTCTGACACACTGATTTTCAGTTCCTCCAATTTCTCCTTTGTGCATGCTCTCACCTCTGCTTGAAGAACCCCTCAAGCCATGCCCTCCTCCAAGACAGAGGTAGAGGCTACTGCATATGGCATGGTGGTGGTCAGAGCATGGACTTCACACCTAACTGCTTGAATTTGGAGCCCTGCTTCATCACTATTAGCCATAAGTCCACGGGCTACTTAACCTTAACCTAAGTCTTAACCTTTCTGTATCTTAGTTACCTCTGCTGTTAAGTACCAAAGTCGTGGAATTATTTGGATTACATGATTGACACAAGTACTGCATGTAGAATAGTCCTTGACAATAGTAAGCATTCAGGTGATCTTAACTTTTATTGTGATTAATTAGTTATTGAGAGTGAGCCACACACCGTGTTAGCCACTGAGGTGACAAAGAGGAAAGGATATTTCTATCCCTCATAAGCTAGCAAAGAAGAAAAAAATATATTGTTTCAATACAAAAATGATGTCTTTTCATAATTGTTATGAACAAAATGCCTAGTAGCAAAACGAGAACGAGTTCACTCCCCACAACAGCTGGACCAGAGACTGGGAATGTGATTTGAGGTGCAGAGCAGGCATCAGGGAGAGAGGGATCTTTTAACATCTAGCCACTCATGTGCCCCAGGCCTAGAGCTTCCTGAGGTACGGGATGAAAGCTGGTGGGGATATGGGAGAAGAGAGGCCACTCATAGGGCTCATCCTCTCCATTTAATCCTTCTTCTTGAGGAGGAGTGAGGTGAGAGTTGGAGATCGGATGGGGGCACAGTGGAAATGAATCTAGGCGGCTTTTAGTTGAATGAAAATTGAGGGGTGGGAGGAGAGAAGTCTCAAGACATGAGATGGGGGAACAAAAGGCACCTCCTAAGACCCTTGGGACCATAGAGGAAAACCTATCCCCCTGTGATTTAGCCACAGATGGGGGTTAGCAATGAGGTCAGCAATATCCTGAAAGCACACTCTCAGATTTTAAGATATCCCTTGAAATCTCACACTGTTATATTTAATATTTATTATTTGTGTGAAATGGGTAAAGTACTTTGTTGCTAATTGCAAACATATATATACTGTCTTTTATTATATACTCCCAGTAACTATGAGACTCTGTGTGGGGTTGGGGGAGGCCAGGGGAGCATGCCTTCTCTTCACACATTTCTTTTCCTTATTGCATTATTACATTTTCTTTTTAAGTCTTATGAGTCTTTTCCTATTATTGTATAATTTAAGCGACTATCTCAAGATCTGTACTCCAGTTCTTGGTCTTTAATTTTTTATAATTCGTATGATATATAGATTATTATACATAGTGCATATCATACAGCGATCGTGTATTTGGATAATCACTTATCCACTAATTATAGCTTCTTTCCTTAGCTAAAGAAAATCTGAGAAACATTGTGAGTCCTAAGATTTAACCACAAATTTAAACAGTTTTGAGGATTTGTCAGAGATATTTGAGATGTGCTTTTACCATTTTTACCACTAACTTCTTATCCCTGATTTTTTTTTTTTTTTCTTTTCTTTTTTGCGGTACGCGGGCCTCTCACTGTTGTGGCCTCTCCCGTTGTGGAGCACAGGCTCCGGACACGCAGGCTCAGCGGCCATGGCTCCCGGGCCCAGCCGCTCCGCGGCATGTGGGATCTTCCCGGACCGGGGCACGAACCCATGTCCCCTGCATCGGCAGGCGGACTCTCAACCACTGTGCCACCAGGGAAGCCCCTTATCCCTGATATTAAACTTAAATTTCTTATTTGCATATTTTAATAGTTTAGTAGGTTCTACTTTCTTAATTTGCCTTTAAGTTAAACCAAACCTAATTCCTCGATTCATCTAACAGTCTAGTGCACGTTTTGTTGTATTTAAAGGTCTCTAGGTTGGTCTTTGACATATTAATTTCACTTTCTTGCTTACCAGTTAGAGAATTTTAAATCTTAGAGATGACGGAATTCTCACAATCACAGGAATCAAATTCCTTTTGCTTGCATGTAACTCCTCACATGTCACATAGCTTTCTTTTCCTTGTCTCCCAATCAGAAATAAGACAGAAGCCTATCTTTATCTAAATATTATCTTACTATTTTATCTGGTGAATGGAAACAGCTGTTAGATGATGGAAATGTTTTTATAGATGACAGAGAAAATGTCAAGTAAAGGAGTTTTTGTTCTTCTGGCTGATGGATGAAGTGCTGTGTGTACAATATATTTATCATGGGGGTCATACTGGAGAGAAATGGCCTCCATGTAAAACCAGCCACGGCTGCATTACAAGGATAAAGTAAATGTGTCAGTGATGAAGGGGCTGCTATTCACAGCCAAACCATCAGTCGGCCATTGTGCTGGGGGCAGCTGAGTCACTGAGCGTATTCTGATCCTAACTGTGTGTACCAGCTGGTCCTGAACACTGAACTTGTTGTTAATTTACATCACATTTGTGACTCCCTAGCGTTACCCATTCAGGGACATCAACTACACGATAAATTCTGTGTCTGTGATTATGTGATCTTTTGTTAGGGACCCATTAAGTATATTGTAAAGAAAATGGATGGCCACCCTTGGTTTTTCAAATGCAATATGTTTAAGGACCTTTATTCCCATGCACATAAGTTAGGCGATTCAATTTATTATTTCTCCCAGCAAATGTAGTTTTAATCCAAATATATCATTTTAATCCTTTAGGTTTTTTCCTGGCACAGAGCAAACAAAAATCTTCATGGTGCCTTGTGACAGTAATAAAACTTACACTCCTTGTAAGATAACTGTGCTAAATCCTACAGACTGTTATTGTCATTTTCATTTAAAAACTGATCTAACTAAGATTCAGAGAAGTTAAGTAATCTGTCTAAGGTCACAGAAATAATCAGTGGTAGACTGACATTTTAGCCCAGGTTACTAAACTCCTAAAGTTCAGCTTTTCCTCCTGGTTTACACTGACTAAATAAGGAATCCACCAAGTATTTAAAGGGTATCGGGGGGACCTTCAAGTTGACGGAGGAGTAAGACGTGGAGATCACCTTCCTCCCCACAAATACATCTACTTGTGGAACAACTCCTACAGAACAACTACTGAATGCTGGCAGAAGACCTCAGACTTCCCGAAAGGCAAGAAACTCCCCACCTACCTGGGTAGGGCAAAAGAAGAAGAAAAAACGGAGACAAAAGAATAGGGACAGGACATGCACCTCTGGGAGGGAGCTGTGAAGGAGGAAAAGTTTCTGCCCACTAGGAAGCCCCTCCACTGGTGGAAACGGGGCGTGGGCAGGGGGGATGCTTTGGAGCCACAGAGGAGAGCGCAGCGACAGGGGAGCAGAGGGCAAAGCGGAGAGATTCCCACACAGAGGTTCGGTGCCAACCAGCACTTACTAGCCTCAGAGGCTTGTCTGCTCACCCGCTGGGACAGATGGGGGCTGGGATCTGAGGCTGGGGCTTCGGAGGTCAGATCCCAGGGAGAGGACTGGGGTTGGCTGCGTGAACACAGCCTGAAGGGAGCTACTGTGCCACAGCTGGCTGGGAGGGAGTCCGGGAAAAAGTCTGGAGCTGCCAAAGAGGCAAGAGACCATTGTTTCCAGGTGCTCGAGGAGAGGGGATTCAGAGCACCACCTAAGTGAGCTCCAGAGACAGGTGCGAGCCATGGCTATCAGCTCAGATACAAGAAACGGGCATGAGATGCTAAGACTGCTGCTGCAGCCACCAAGAAGCCTGTGTGCAAGCACAGGTCACTCTCCACATCTCCCCTCCCAGGAGCCTATGCAGCCTGCCACTTACAGGGTCCCGTGATCCAGAGGTAACTTCCCTGGGAGAGCACACGTCGCGCCTCAGGCTGGTGCAAACTCACGCTGGCCTCTGCCGCCGCAGGCTCGCCCCGCATACCAGTTATAACTACTGTACCCCTTCCTCCCCCCGGCATGAGTGAGCCAGAGCCCCCTAATAAGCCACTGTTTTAACCCCGTCCTGTCTGGGCGGGAACAGAAGTCTAAGGGCAGCCTACACACAGAGGTGGGGCCAAAACCAAAGCTGAACCCCAGGAGCTGTGCGAACAAAGAAGGGAAAGAGAAATCTCTCCATGTAGACTCAGGAGCAGCAGATTAAATCCCCACAATTCCTTTTTTTTTTTTTTTTTGGTGGTACGCGGGCCTCTCACTGTTGTGACTTCTCCCATTGCGGAGCACAGGCTCCGGACGCGCAGGCTCAGCGGCCATGGCTCACGGGCCCAGCCGCTCCGCGGCATGTGGGATCTTCCCAGACCAGGTCATGAACCCGTGTCCCCTGCATCGGCAGGCAGACTCTCAACCACTGCGCCACCAGGGAAGCCCCACAATTACTTTTTTATTTTACTAATTTAAATTTTTAAAAAATTTTAATTATTTAATTTTATTTATTTATTTATTTTTCTGTCTTTTTTTTTCTCCCTTTTCTTCTGACCCATGTGGCTGACAGGGTCTTGGTGCTCCACCCTAGTGTCAGGCCTGAGCCTCTGAGGTGGGAGAGGCCAAGTTCAGGACATTGGACTGCCAGAGACTTCCCGGCCCCACATAATATCAATCGGCGAGAGCTCTCCCAGAGACCTCCATCTCAATGCTAAGGACCACCTCCACCTAAAGGCCAGCAACTCCAGTGCTCGATGGTCCATGCCAAACAACTAGCAAGACAGGAACACAACCCCACCCATTAGCAGAGAGGCTGCCTAAAATCATAATAAGATCACAGACACACCAAAACACACCACCAGAAGGACAAGATACAACCCCACCCACAAGAACACAGGCACCAGTCCCCTCCACCAGGAAGCCTCCACAAGCCACTGAACCAACCTTACCCACTGGGGGTAGACAACAAAAACAATGGGAACTATGAACCTGTAGCCTGCGAAAAGGAGACCCCAAACACAGTAAGTTAAGCAAAATGAGAAGACAGAAAAATATGCAGTAGATGAAGGAACAAGGTAAAATCCCACCAGACCAAACGAATGCAGAGGAAATAGACAGTCTACCTGAAAAAAGAATTCAGAGTAATTATAGTAAGGATGACCCGAAATCATGGAAACAGAATGGAGAAAATACAAGAAACATTTAACAGGGACCTAGAAGAACTAAAGAGCAAACAAACAATGATGAACAACACAATAAATGAAATTAAAAATTCTCTAGGAGGAATCAATAGCAGAATAATGGAGGCAGAAGAACAGATAAGTGACCTGGAAGATAAAATGGTGGAAATAACTACTGCAGAGCAGAATAAAGAAAAAAGAATGAAAAGAATTGAGGACAGTCTAGAGACCTCTGGGACAACATTAAACATACCAACATTCGAATTATAGGGGTCCCAGAAGAAAAAGAGAAAAAGAAAGGGTCTGAGAAAATATTTCAAGAGATTAGAGTTGAAAACTTCCCTAACGTGGGACAGAAATAGTCAATCAAGTCCAGGAAGCACAGAGAGTCCCATACAGTTAAATCCAAGGAGAAACACACCAAGACACATATTAATCAAACTATCAAAAATTAAATACAAAGAAAAAATATTAAAAGCAGCAAGGGAAAAGCAACAAAAAACATAAAAGGGAATCCCCATAAGGTTAACAGCTGATCTTTCAGCAGAAACTCTACAAGCCAGAAGGGAGTGGCAGGACATATTTAAAGTGATGAAAGGGAAAAACCTACAACCAAGATTACTCTACCCAGCAAGGATCTCATTCATATTCGATGGAGAAATTAAAACCTTTACAGATAAACAAAAGCTAAGAGAATTCAGCACCACCAAACCAGCTTTACAACAAATGCTAAAGGAACTTCTAGTCAGGAAACCCAAGAAAAGGAAAAGACCTACAATAACAAACCCAAAACAGTGAAGAAAATGGTAGTAGGAACATGTGTATCGATAATTACCTTAAATGTGAATGGATTAAATGCTCCAACCAAAAGACATAGACTGGCTGAATGGATACAAAACAAGACCTGTATATATGTTGTCTACAAGAGACCCACTTCAGACCTAGGGACAAATACAGCTGAAAGTGAGGCGATGGAAAAAGATATTCCATGCAAATGGAAACCAAAAGAAAGCTGGAATAGCAATTCACATATCAGACAAAATAGACTTTAAAGTAAAGACTATTACAGGAGACAAAGAAGGGCACTATATAATGATCAAGGGATCAATCCAAGAAGTAGATATAACAATTGTAAATATTTATGCACCCAACATAGGAGCACCTCAATACATAAGGCAAATGCTAACAGCCATGAAAGGGAAAATCGACAGTAACACAATCATAGTAGGGGACTTTAACACTCCACTTTCACCAATGTACAGATCATCCAAAATGAAAATAAATAAGGAAATACAAGCTTTAAATGACACAATAGACCAGATAGATTTAATTGATATTTATAGGACATTCCATCCCAAAACAACAGAATACACTTTCTTCTTAAGTGCTCATGGAACATTCTCCAGGATAGATCATAACTTGGGCCACAAATCAAGCCTTGGTATATTTAAGAAAATTGAAATCATATCAAGTATCTTTTCCGACCACAACGCTATGAGACTAGATATCAATTAGAGGAAAAAAAACTGTAAAAAATACAAACCCGTGGAGGCTAAACAGTATGCTACTGAATAACCAAGAGATCACTGAAGATACCAAAGAGGAAATCAAATACTTAGACACAAATGACAATGAAAACACGATGACCCAAAATCGATGGGATGCAGCAAAAGCAGTTCTAAGACGGAAGTTTATAGCAATACAATCCTACCTCAAGAAAAAAGAAAAATCTCAAATAAACAACCTAACCTTACACCTCAAGCAATTAGAGAAAGAAGAACACAAAAACCCCAAAGTTAGCAGAAGGAAAGAAATCATAAAGATCAGATCTGAAATAAATGAAAAAGAAATGAAGGAAACAATAGTAAAGAGCAATAAAACTAAAAGCTGGTTCTTTGAGAAGATAAACAAAATTGAGAAACCACTAGCCAGACTCATCAAGAAAAAAAGGGAGAAGACTCAAATCAACAGAATTAGAAATGAAAAAGGAGAAGTAACAACTGACCCTACAGAAATACAAAGAATCATGAGGGATGACTACAAGCAACTATATGCCCATAAAATGGACGGCCTGGAAGAAATGGACAAGTTCTTAGAAAAGCACAACCTTCTGAGACTGAACCAGGAAGAAATAGAAAATATAGAGACCAATCACAAGCACTGAAGTTGAAACTGTGATTAAAAATCTTCCAACAAACAAAAGCCTGGGACCAGGTGTTTTCACAGGCTATTTCTATCAAACATTTAGAAAAGAGCTAGCACCTCTCCTTCTCAAACTCTTACAAATTATAGCAGAAGGAGGAACACTCCCAAACTCATTCTACGAGGCCATCATCACCCTGATACCAAAACCAGACAAATATGTCTCAAAAAGAGAAAACTGCAGGCCAATATCACTGATGAACATAGATGCAAAAATCCTCAACAAAATACTAGCAAACAGAATCCAACAGCACATTTAAAGGTTCATACACCATGATCAAGTGGGGTTTATCCCAGGAATGCAAGGATTCTTCAATATACGCAAATCAATCAGTGTGATACACCATATTAACAAATTGAAGCATAAAAACCATCTGATCATCTCAATAGATGTAGAAAAAGCTTTTGACAAATTTCAACACCCATTTATGATAAAAACTCTCCAGAAAGTAGGCATAGGGGAATTAGCATAATAAAGGCCATATATGACAAACCCACAGCCAACATTGTTCTTAGTGGTGAGAAACTGAAACCATTTCCTCTGAGATAGGAACAAGACAAGGTTGCCCACTCTCACCACTGTTATTCAACATAGTTTTGGAAGTTTTAGTCACAGCAATCAGAGAAGAAAAAGAAATAAAAGGAATCCAAATTGGAAAAGAAGAAGTAAAGCTGTCACTGTTTGCAGATGACATGATACTGTACATAGAGAATCCTAAAGATACTACCAGAAAACTACTAGAGCTAATCAATGAATGTGGTAAAGTAGCAGGATACAAAATTAATGCACAGAAATCTCTTTCATTCCTATACACTAATGATGAAAAATCTGAAGGAGAAATTAAGGAAACACTTCCATTTACCATTGCAACAAAAAGAATAAAATGCCTAGGAATAAACCTACCTAAGGGGACAAAGTCCTGTATGCAGAAAACTATAAGACACTGATGAAAGAAACTAAAGATGATACAAACAGATGCAGAGACATACCATGTTCTTGGATTGGAAGAGTAAAACTGTGAACATGGCTATACTACCCAAAGCAACCTACAGATTCAATGCAATCCCTATCAAACTACTACTGGCATTTTTTACAGAACTAGAACAAAAAATTTCACAATTTGTATGGAAACAAAAAAGACCCTGAATAGCCAAAGCAATCTTGAGAAAGAAAAAAAAAAAACAGAGCTGGAGGAGTCAGGCTCCCAGACTTCAGACTATACTACAAAGCTACAGTAATCAAGGCACTATGGTACTGGCACAAAAACAGAAATATAGATCAGTAGAACAGGATAGAAAGCCTAGAGATAAACCCATGCACATATGGTCACCTTATCTTTGATAAAGGAGGCAAGAATATACAATGGAGAAAAGACAGCCTCTTCAATAAGTGGTGCTGGGAAAACTGCACAGCTACATGTGAAAGAATGAAATTAGAACACTTCCTAACACCATACACAAAATAAACCCAAAATGGATTAAAGACCTAAATGTAAGGCCAGACACTATCAAACTCTTAGAGGAAAACGTAGGAAGAATACTCTTTGACATAAATCACAGCAAGAACCTTTTTGACCTACCTCCTAGAGAAATGGAAATAAAAACAAAAATAAACAAATGGGACCTAATGAAACTTAAAAGCTTTTGCACAGCAAAGGAAACCATAAACAAAGTGAAAAGATAACCCTCAGAATTGGCAAAAATATTTGCAAACGAAGCAAGTGACAAAGGATTACTCTCGACAATATACAAGCAGCTCATGCAGCTCAATATCAAAAAAAACATTCAACCCAATCCAAAAATGGGCAGAGGAGCTAAATAGACATTTCTCTAAAGAAGATATACAGATTCCCAATAAACACATGAAAGGATGGTCCACATCACTAATCATTAGAGAAATGCAAATCAAAACTACAATAAGGTATCACCTCAAACCAGTCAGAATGGCCATCTTCAACAAATCTATAAACAATAAATGCTGGAGAGGATGTGGAGAAAAGGGAACCCTCTTGCACTGTTTGTTGGGAAGGTAAATTTATACAACCACTATGGAGAACAGTTCCTTAAAAAACTAAAAATAGAACTCCCATATGACCCAGCAATCCCACTCCTGGGCATATACCCTGAGAAAACCATAATTCAAAAAGATACATGTACCACTATGTTCATTGCAGCACTATTTACAATAGCTAGGAAATGGAAGCAACCTATATGTCCGACAGATGAATGGATAAAGATGTGGCACATATATACAATAAAATATTACTCAGCCATAAAAAGAAATGAAACTGAGTTATTTGTAGTGAGGTGGATGGACCTAGAGACTGTCATACAGAGTGGAATAAGTCAGAAAAAGAAAAACAAATACTGTATGCTAACACATATATATGGAAAAAAAAAAAAGTGGTTCCGATGAACCTAGGGGCAGGACAGGAATAAAGGCACAGACGTAGAGAATGAGCTTGAGGACACAGGGAGGGGGAAGGGTAAGCTGTGACGAAGTGAGAAAGTAGCATTGACATATATACACTACCAAATGTAAAATAGATAGCTAGTGGGAAGCAGCCACATAGCACAGGGAGATCAGCTCAGTGCTTTGTGACCACCTAGAGGAGTGGGATAGGGAGGGTGGGAGGGAGACGCAAGATGGAGGGGATATGGGGATATATGTATATGTTTAGCTGATTCACTTTGTTATACAGCAGAAACTAACACAACATTGTAAAGCAATCATACTCCAATAAGATGTTAAAAAAAATAAAATATCAATAAAATACAAAACAATTGATTAACTTTTAGAAGCAAAATGTTTTTTAAAAAGCTGTTTTAGGGCTTCCCTGGTGGCGCAGTGGTTGAGAGTCCGCCTGCCGATGCAGCTGACGTGGGTTCGTGCCCCGGTCTGGGAAGATCCCACATGCCCCGGAGCGGCTGGGCCCGTGAGCCATGGCCGCTGAGCCTGCGCGTCTGGAGCCTATGCTCCACAACAGGAGAGGCCCGCGTACCGCAAAAAAAAAAAAAAAAAAAAAAAAGCTGTGTTAATAATCAGAACCTGAAAAAATAGACTGTGATAGTTTAACTCTGAAAATTAAAGATAATTCCATAAAATCATTTTATTACTTTATGTGCTGCTTGAAATAGTAATATATTAATAGATGTAAAAGTTAGATATAGTTAAAAGATATAGCTAACTATTGTCTTACAGAACACAAGTGCCCTAAAAAATGGTTTTAGGTTCAGTACACAACTCCAACCAATATAATAAATAAAAATAATAAAATAGCAATAAATGCTGAAATAGGAACAATATTTTTGAATATTAACTGATATATTTTTCATTTCCCTTGAATCATATGCTCTTGTCTATGTCTGCAATATCTAGTAGAAATATAAAATGAACCACATATATGATTATTAATTTTCGAAGTCATATTTTTCAAAAGCAAAAACAAAGGTTCAAGTTTTAAAATATATTTTATTTAACCAAGTATGTCTAAATTTTAACATTTCAATATGTGTCAATATAAAAGTTATTAATGAGATATTTTGCATTCCCCTTTTTGCAAAGTTTTCAAAATCCAGTGTCTATTTGTCTTTTGCAATTCAGCTCAGTTCTGATACTACATTTTCATCTCAAGTATTTGATCTCTATTTAGGTTTCATAAAATTTACAGTGTAAAAGTAGAAACATATACCCAGTTTGTTCCAAACATATTTAAAAGTTTTCTAATAATCAAAGCAAGTACCAGTTTTAAAAACTGAAATTAACTAATATTAAAAATGCAGTCCCTTGGTCCCACTGTCTATGTTTCCAGTGCTCAGTAGCTCTAGCTAGTACCTACCATATTGGGCAACGTAGCTCTTGGATTTCTCATCTGTTATTCAGTGCCTCAGAGAAGGACATGCCATAAGAGAAGGGCCAACATCTATCTCCCCGTTTCCCTGTCTGCTAGCTTCTGGCAGCCCCCACTCTACTCTCTGCTTGTATGGGGTTGACTATTTTAGATTGCACATATAAGCGAGATCTTGCAGTATTTGTCTTTCCTCGCCTGGCATATTTCACTTAGCATAATGTCCTTCAGGTTGATCTGTGTTGTCTCAAATGGCAGGACTTCCTTCTTTTTTAATCCTGAATAGTATTATATCTATACATACCACACAGATATAATGTATAGCAATGTAACTACACTGTATTGTGTACTTGAAATTTGCTAAGAGAATAGGTGGATCTTAAATGTACACATACACACAAAATGGTAACTATGTGGGGTAATGGTTACATTAAATTAGCTTGATTATGGTGATCACAATGTACACATATATAAAAACAGCAAGTTGCATACCTTAAGTATATCGATTTTTTAAATTTGTCAATTATACCTCAGTAAGACTGGAAAAAGGAAAAGAGAGATGGGCCAGTACCAATTAGAAAAGGAAGACAATGTTTGGCTTCAGTAGTCAAATCTCTCTTTGTCAAAAGAGAACAGGAATTTCTAAATTCCAAAGCTACCTTTACATACCAAAAGCAAAATTTGAAGATCTGTGTATTTTATTACAAGGTAATAATAAAGAGTACACAGGATATAGTATAAACAGGGTGGTACCACCAACATATAGGAGGGGAAAGTGGCAGACTTTCTCTCTCCCTCATTCTGTTCCTCTTCAGTGCAGGATGGATGCCCATGATGAAGTTTAGGTCAGTTAGGGGAAAAAAAAGTAGCTGCATGCTCTATACAATCTAGGTTTAGTACATAAAATTTATGGCTTCAATATACCACTGTTTATTGTGCTTCCCCAACACAGCCCTGAAAGGTCTGAATTATGTGGACACAAATCTGGTACAAAGTCCATGGTCTTTCTACCACTGCATTACCTCTCATCACAATTCTATTACATACCCTATCAAATACATTTACATTGCAGTTTGGCAAATTTATGATCACGGATAAGTATGGATATAATAATAAGACTTTCAGGACACTGCACACCTGGCTTAATAAATGTACACTCCAAATTTTGTTCAATGTCTCTGTACCAATTTGCAAATAAATCTCCAGTGGAGTGCCATGGAATTCTACCCTTGACACTGCCTTGTTATTGGTGATCTGTATGGTGCTAAGAAGAAGCTGAGAGAAATGGGACTAATATGATAGATGTCAACCTCAAAGGTCAAAAGGGTTTTAACAAGGTGGAATGCTATTTTGAAAACAATTAAGAAATTTGATTTTTTAAAAATAACCCCAGGAATCCAAGATAAGAAGAACTTGGTGGGACATCAGTCCATGTGAGGACTACAAACAATATGACCAGTAGTAATGCTATGTGGTTATTAAAAAAACAAAACCAAAAAAACCTATTGCTTCTTAGGATATATGAATCAAAGTAGTCCAAACCTGGAAATCAGTTTAAAGAATCCATCCTAACCTGATTATGAATTGTAGATCCATGAGTAAGACTATAGGGTGCAATCCGAATAAACCCACACATTATGGTCAATTAATCTATGACAAAGAAGGCAAGAGTATACAATGGAGGAAAGACAGTCTCTTCAATAAGTAGTGCTGGGAAAACTGGACGGCTACCATTCTCTAACACCAAACTCAAAATGGATTAAAGACCTAAATGTAAGACTGGATACTATAAAACTCCTAGAGGAAAACATAGGCAGAACACTCTTTGACATAAATCACAGCAATATTTTTTTGGAGCAGTCTCCTAGAGTGATGGAATAAATACCAAAATAAACAAATGGGACCTAATTAAACTTAAAAGCTTTTGCACAGCAAAGGAAACCATAAACAAAATGAAAAGACAGCCTAAGGAATGGGAGAAAATATTTACAAACGATGCTACAGACAAGGGACTAACTTCCAAAATATGCAAGCAGCTCATACAGCTTAATATCAAAAAAAAAACAACCCAATCATTTTATACATAAGGAGTTCAAGGCTTAGATAGGTTGAATAACTTGCTTAAGTAAGTGACAGAGCCAGGACTCAAACCCAAATCTCATTGGTTCCAGAGCAGGTAACCTAATCACTATGCCACAGTTATCCCTTATGGATCATTTTTACAAATTCCAGTCCATTCATTCATTCACGCATGAAGCAGATATTGATTGATTATCATAGTTTTCTTTTGACACCATGACAAAATACCACAAACTTAGGGACTTAAAACAACCCAAGGTTATTATCCTAGAGTTCCATAGATCTGAAGTCCAGCATAGTCTCACTGGGCTAAAATCAAGGTTTCAGCCTGGCTGCATCCCTTCAAGAGGCTCTAGGGAGAATTCATTCCCTGCCTTTTCCAGCTCCCAGAGGCTATCTGAATTCCTTGGTTGGTTGCTCCCTTTCTCCATTGTCAAAGATGGCAGCATAGCATCTTCAGATCTCTCTGACTACAGTTAGGGAAGGTTATCCATTTTTAAAGACTCATGTGATTTGGTGACATATTCACAAGTTCCTAGGATTAGAGCTTCGGCATTGTTAGGGGGCTAATATTCTTTCTATCACAGGTGCCTACCCTGTACCAGGTTTTGATCCAGGCAATATGAGATAGACAAGGAGGAGAAAGACAATAGCAACTAAACACATGCATATGCAAGACAATTTCTGATAGCGATGTGTATTTTCTGACAATAAAAGAGTTCAAAAATTCACTTTTCCCCAAGCATGCCATTCATGCATTCATTAATTCAACATTTTTGAATACTTACTACATAAAAGGAGTTCTATGCATTTCAGGTAGAATGGTGAATGGACAGAGGTTTTATTCTAATGGAATATTCTCGTGGAGGCAACAGATATACCTACACAGAAATGGGGAACATAATTTTAAATAGTGACAAATGCTATGAAGAAAATACTCTATACTCTTTCTCTTGTGCCTTTGCATTTTTCATTTATTCGTTCTTTTATTTAGTAAGTCTAGTAAGTCTTTTGAGTGCTTACTGTGTTTCAGGCAAAGTGCTAAGCTCAGGGCTTACAGTGCAGACTCCAGATTTGCCTTCTGTGTCCTCACTGTAGTGAAGGGAACAACCCAAATGAGTATAAACCACACATTGTGGTAAGTGTTCTGGGAGAGGACGACGCGGGTGCTTGGGGAGCGCATAGCAGGGTTACGGATGCTCTCCCTGGGTCTAGGACACCTTTTACCCCCATTTCCCCTTTGCCGGGAACTCGTACTCATCCTTCTGGATCTAACCTAGATTCCTCCTCTTTGAATAACAGTTTCAGTTGTATAGTAAGTAATTAACAAACACAAACATTTGTGTTTTTATTTTATAATAGTATTGTTTTAAAATTGTACAGTGCTTTCTCATTTACCCAAGAGATAGATTAATATTCTCACAAGTGAGTCCATTCACTTTACTATGTGGGCATTGAGATTATATTTTAGTAAAAGCAAACAAGTAAGCAAAACCCCTTTATATGTGTGTCAATTATTGTATATATTGTATAAGCAAGGAAAAAAATGTGTAGAAGAATATACACCTCGCTGTTAGCAGGTAGCAAATGACTGGTTTTAATCTTCTGTATCGTGGGGCTAATAGATATTCATGGGATTGATGAATAAGAACTGCCTAATAATGGCTAAATGGCTTGGCCTATGAGGTAGTGAGCATTCACTGACCCTTGAGGACTGAGCAGATACCATCCTGCTCAGATTATACACCCTTCTGTTTGTGTTTTATTTTAGCTACATTTTGACATCTGGTTAACCTAGATGGTTTCATAAGTGAATTAAAAACCAAGAGAGCATAAATAATCAATTCCTGTCCTGTGTCCAACTTGCTTAATAGATTCTCATGCTATAATTTCCTCTTCTGCAAATTAGGTATAATAGACCTTCTGTAAGGATAACACAATTAGACTGGTTAAAAGGCACTTACGTTCATAAGTACCAAAAAGTTTCCTAGTACATATAAGTGCAAACTCAAATTTTTCTTTTGTGACGTCCATGTCAACTGATTATGGTACAGAAAAATCTGTGCATTATAAAGCACTACAGTGACCCACTTTAAAGTTGAAATTATTTGAAGAAATGTCGTCCTTCTCCCATAACGCTTAAAATTCAATTATCTTCTATTCTGGTTCTGGGCATTAAGTGGGGATCTGGTGGGGGAAGAGCCAAATCCCAGGCTATTCCTAATATAAAAGCCTTTTCATGAGTTTGCATAGTGGCCAGACTGTGTCTTGGGACGCTTTATAAACAATGCTTAAGTCATAGAGCATCTTAGGAATAAACTCAAATTCAAGAGACACTTCAGAGGATTGTAACCCAAGGTCACAGATTACTATAGGCTTACACAGTTTGGATAAGTTAGGGCTGAGCTCTATCTGTGATGGCCTCTGGGGTTGAAGGAGAAGGCAAATGTTTTCCAAAGCCATACATCTCTGTAGGAGATTTCCCACACAAACCACATATATACTACTTCCTACTTCTTCCTACTAGTAGAGTATAGATGTAGCCTCACTGCTATGTACTATGGTGGCCTTCTTTCCCGTATTTTTCATTTCATTTCTCTTGCATTCACTGATACTTAGCTTATGCCATTTTCTCTAGGCAAGAAATCAATCAAGAAAGAAACAAAGGTTAAAGGCACCAAAGTGCTTTACCCCTACTTCCCATTGACATCTCTCCTTCTCAAAAGTGCCACCCCCAATAGTTAAGTTGTATATTCTTCATAGTAAGCTTTGTCTTGAGTCAATTTTTTCATCTATAAAATGAAGATAATGATGATTTCTTACTAATATGGTTATTTTGAGGATTTAATAAGTAAAGTAAAATGCTTAGAACATTGCCTTGAACAGCCATCGCTCATTAAATCATAGCTATAATAAGTATTAGCGGTATTAATACTATTCAGTTATCATTTCACGTTCATTTTGTTTTAATAAGGATAGGATGTCTTTAGCGTTCTGACAGACGTGAAGAAATGCAAAGGTAAGAAGTTAGTAATCAGCCGCATAGCTGTGTTACAGAAAATCCCACAAGCAGCTCAAATTTCACTCCCTGTTTATAGGCACGAGTCAAATAAGGAATTACTCTATTAGGTACGTCACTGGACACCTGAAGTGGTGTGATATTCTTGCCTTGTTACTCATGTGGGCAAGACTCTTTAATATATTCTCTTAGAATGGCAAAAGCACCATTTTCTCTTTCTCATCTCCTATTTCCCTCTCATGTATACTTATTCTTCTTAACTGAGATTATTTTGCTCTTTCAAGCACAGGCTTAGAATACACAGACATAGCTCTGAAGGTCATAGGCCCAAAATGGAGATAATCCAGCTTTTTTTTCCCCTAGAGTATCGGGACCAGGGATAGATTGCAAAGAGCTAGAACTTGGCTAGGTAGAAGCCTTGTATCAAATGAACTGTTTAAATATTCATACAGTGTGTACTGGCAGCTAACAGGGCTGCAAACTTGCCCAGAAAAAAAAAAAAAAAGAGAAAAGATAATTACTGAATTTCATAGCATTCTAAAATGGCTGCCATGAACTAAAAGCATAAGTGCTGATTTTGGTTTAATCTCTTAGGCAAATGTATTTTTTATTCAACTGAGGACAATAGGCAAGTGGTTACATACATTTCTAAGTATTTTTCTGATTATATTATCAGTATCAGATTCTGACATTAATATCATAAAAACTGATTGCACTGTCAAAGCCATCTCTTTAATAGTTACTTTACTAGTGACTTGAAATAATAACTGACACATTTCCTTCACAGTCAACAGATTCACTTATATAGGAACACATGGTTTAAGTTATGAGCAATTGAGCTATAGAATAAATCAGATTGGGGAAAAGACTGGGTTTTTTGAGCATGGTGGCTCACAACTTGAAGGCATTTCATTCTGTGCAATCAGCTGACACTTAATTGTTCTTCATTAGCATATGTGAAGATGCCAAAAATGTAGGTGTTTACTAATTGTTTTGTTTTGGCTTTAGCTGACACATTTCCCCCATCATCGTTAATTTTTTGTTGTTGTCCTAATGCTGGTTGATAAAATTTGGTTAAAACAAAGTAATTTCACAATTTCAGGTAACAGCATAAAAGCAAACCTTGGCACTGTATTGAACTTTAAATTCTTTTTTCAAAGTAGTATCTGTTTAGTGGAAATCCACTCCATTTTGTTTTTTATAACTATACTCATAACTTCTAATTTTTATAAAGTATGCGTCCTCTCCATATGGTATACAAAAATGTAAACATTAAAAACATTCATTCATCAGTTTTCCCCTTCTAATAGTATTGATCTAAAATGTAAATTCAGATGAAACAGGAATAAGTACATTAAAAGTTAAAAAAAGTCACTTGGAATGTCTGCACTCAGTATCTGAGATAATTACTAGTACATAAGAATTGGCCATTAGTCAATATAAGGTAAATAAAATGAACTAATCACTACTTTTAAACTACTTTTAAGAAACTTCTTTCAAAAAAATTCGTAAACTTCAGTTAATTATTTGAACTATATAGGCATATCTGTGTCAATAAATATATATATGTACAGACACATATATGAGGTGTATATCAAGGAAATACGTTCATGGAAAGTCATGTTTTTCATTTACTATTTCAGATGTACATTACCAACACAATCAAAGCCAAAGGAACAAGACTTGCTAAGCCCGTTCTATGCCTGGGCTTAATGTGTTTGGCCTTTCTTACTGGGCTCAACAGAGTAGCAGAATATCGAAATCATTGGTCCGATGTGATAGCAGGCTTTCTGGTTGGAATATCTATAGCAGTATTTCTGGTAAGTACAAATTTCTTTAAATATAATTTGTTTCTTAATCAACGTGTATAACCACCTATTAGAAAATACAGGTGTGAATCACTGGGTTTAGTTGTCAAAAGGTGGTATAGCAAATAGAAATATTTATGTTTTAAGTCATTCGTTTCTTCCTGCTCCCTCGTTTATTCTGCCCAAAGTCAGGTTTGGGGGTGAAGAAAACACATTGGGTTGACCAAAATGTTCGTTCGGGCTTTTCGTAACATCTTACGGGAAACCTGAACGAACTTTTTGGCCAACCCAATATATTCTACATTTAAAGGTGAACAAAATGTTTTCATGTAAAATGGAACGGGGCTAAAAACACTCATGCCTCCCCAGATGGTTTTTAAAACTGGGTTGTTTGAATATTTTAAAAGTTTCCTCATGGCACTTTGCATCCTGGAGTATGTAGACCATCCCAAAGTGCCCTGGTGCCTCTGCGCAGTACTCTTAGTGAGCCGCCAAGTCTCAGCACCTGATAACAGGTGAACCTCACTTGTGAGATGAACCGGTTCCCTGCAGTGACTAAAAACCCAGGGATAGTTTCCAAGACGACGTCGCGCAAATCAGATTTTGCCAAGGAGTGAAGAGCATACGTAGTGACTTCTGATGAAGTCATCTCTACTCTTATGATAAAATCCCCTTGGAATATGTCTATAGGTTTTAGTTGTTGGAAAATATACTTCAGTCTGGCTGTAGAATTAATCAATCCATTATAAGTATGGATATTTTACCCAGATGGAAAAAATGTGTAGACTACTGTAGAAATCAAAACATATTTTTGGGGCTTCCCTGGTGGCGCAGTGGTTGAGAATCTGCCTGCTAATGCAGGAGACACGGGTTCGAGCCCTGGTCTGGGAGGATCCCACATGCCGCGGAGCAACTAGGCCCGTGAGCCACAACGATTGAGCCTGCACGTCTGGAGCCTGTGCTCCGCAACAAGAGAGGTCGCGATAGTGAGAGGCCCGCACACCGCGATGAAGAGTGGCCCCCGCTTGCCACAACTAGAGAAAGCCCTCGCACAGAAACGAAGACCCAACACAGCTAAAATAAATAAATAATTTAAAAAAAAAAACAAAAAAAACCGTATTTTTGTATTGACACATTATAAGAAACACTTTATTTTAATTTTAATTATATTTAAATTGTTTCTCCAGAGTAACTTTCCTTCTTCAGTTTATTTTCACTAGTTCATAAGCAGTAAGCAAAAACTATATGAACCTTTCTTCTACCAAAGCTTTGGGCACTATCTATGTGTCGGGCATTTTAGGAGGTTATTTCTTCTAGAACTTCCTGCGGTAAAGTGGTGACTATCCCCTGATCCCTCTCTAGACCCTGTGCTGCTTTTCTTGCTGATGTCACTCCCTCTGATGTCCAAAGTCCTGAGAGACTTAGGCTCACCCCACTCTGTTTCCCAGAGATATCCTGTAGCCTCAGGAAAACTGGGGCCCACCCACGCTTGGGCCAAAACCTTTCCCTTGCTGTCACTTATCACAGTTGAAACAGGTTAACTTTTTATAAAACAGAACAAAACAAAAAGCATCTTACATAAATCCTAAGAAAATAATCATAGGCAGGGCAAAGAGCACACCAAAAGTCAAAGTTTTAAAACACTGCTGTCAGATGTAACTGCGTTTCAGCTCTGCAGGTCCAGAACATCTTTGCTAGCACCTCATCAGGCTTCGTCTTATCCTCCTGTGGCTGTTTCGATCTTCCCTTTACTGCCAGTGAATGTCGTGACACCCTGCGTTGTGAAATCTAGAGCCCTCATGTCGTCCCTGTCGCTTCCTTATCTGAGAACCATGTGGTGAATGATGAGTTGGGCTCTGGATACCCCTTGGGTTCAAGACCCTCCTACTGCACATATTTAGAACATTCCACAGGCCCCTTCAGACATTCCCATGCACCCAGGGAAATGACCTTATAAAAAGGTCATGTGAAAATGCTTTAACCACGTAATGGCTAAACAAGCTTTTATACGTTCATTCCCAACTGTTTATGAATGTGAGTGCCTACAGGTGCCAGGCAAGGTGTCAAGAACTGGGGCTGCAAGGAGGCTCAGATAAACATGACCTGTCTGCTGTGGGAATCTGTTTCCGGGGTCAGGGAGGAATAGTCAGGTTATTCCCGCAAACGTTCCCTCCCTCTCTTCCTTCATGAAACAAACATTTACTGAGACCCTATTCTAGTCCAGGCACTGTGCTTGGTGCTGGGAATAAATACACGAAAAAGATACAATCCAGGTACTCAAGTAGATCGCAGTCAGGTGGGACAAGGTGGACACAAAGAGTTCTATAGAGGGTAAATGTAATGGTAGAGGTACATATACTCAAGACATCTACCCTGTTGGGATTAGGGACAAATCAGAAAGAGGAGATAATTTATAAACTTGAAAGGTTTGTAAAGCAGGTAGGTCTAGCCTGGGGCATAAGGAATGAGGGGCAAAGAGCACAGAGCACAGAGGCAGTATGAAATGCTTCATAAAATAAGTATGTATGAAGCCTCTCCTATAGTCTAGGCCCAAGGCGCCATGTGCATCTGAGAGAACATGGCACCCGGAAATGGTACCAGACATCCAGCGCGAGTGACGAGAAAGGGGAGTGGAAGAGCACACAGGGGGATACCCTGAAAGGCCTTGTATGTTATGACAATAACGTAGACTTTTGTTTAAAAACGTATGTGATTTGGGAGCCTCTATCAGGGTCCAAGTGAGTTGAAACAGAAAAACAGCCTGATTGAATCTGAATCCCAGCTTCTTTATCTACTCAGTTTGTGCCGTTAAGCAACCCTCAGTTTCTTCCTCTTTAAAGGAGGCTATAAACAGCCTCCTTAAGGGATTATTATAAGGATTTATAAAGGTTAAACAAAATGGTGTGTATATTCAGGGCATGGCCAGATGGATGACTGAAATAATTTCTGTAAGTGAGAGTTTGTTTCCTGTCAGTCCTTTTACTTTCTGATAAGATTTGTGCTTTGGGGAAAATATGTTTTCTGGAAAATAAAGCTCCAGGTGAAGATAGAGGAGACAAGTTAGGCAGAACCAGGGAAATAAGATGGCACAAATCGGGCCTCTGAGGGCACAGAGAGAGGGGAGGCTATCGGGAGGTATTTGGGAGGTGGAATGTTTTGGAGCTTGATGGAACATTGGAGATGACGAGGATGAAGCAGGCAGCAATCTATGATGATTCTCGGATTTCTCACTTGGGCAACTAAGTAGAATATTTATTTCAAGCAGTGACTGCAGCTCTGGTTTACAATATGCTGGGGTGTTTCCAGTGATCCTTCAGTGTGTGCAGATCACTAAAATGATTCCAAAATAAAATTAACAGTAACCTACTCCAAGACTCTGTGTGTCGGTTGAAGGCGTTCACATCCCCCATCACCCACACCTGGTGTCTATCGTTTGCCTTTGACCCACTCTCCTCCTTCACCCCCACACCCAGTGACTGATCTAGTTCCAGTTCATTTCCACCAGAGTCTTTCTCCCATGTCGTATTTCTGCACTGTTCTGACCATAGCCTCTCGATTTTAGAGATCAAAACTTCTTACCTCTATTATATCAACGGGTTCCTAGCTGCCTGCTCACTTCAGACTCTCCTCCACATACCTCACATTCTGTTTCATACACATGATACCATAATTCATTGCCAATAACAAAGCAAAACAAACAAACAAAACCCTCTTTCCTGCTGCATTAAATCAGACACTTCCATTGAACTTCTGGGATCCTCCATAGTCTGGCTTCACTCTTCCCGGCCAAGTTTATGTTTCCCTCGTTGCAGTGGAACTCCTGCACTTGGAATCCAGTCAGTTTTCTTCCTGTCTTACACAGACAGGCTCTGTCTGGCCTGTGCGTTGCCTCAGCTGGAACACCCACTCCTCTGTATAGTTTAGAGAGCAAAACAGGAGTGGGAGTCAGACAAACCTAGGTTGAATCCTTCTGTTGCCACTTTTTCTTTTTGCCACTTTTGCTGGATGTGTGACATCATACAAGTCACTTAGCCCCTCATCATCCCTAAAATAGTGAGGCCTCCCCTGAACTGTATTTAAAGTGATTACCCCTCCCCAAGGACTCCTTTTCTCATTTCCTATTCACTTTTCTCCACTGTGTAATTCAACTTTTAATATACCACATATAATATTTTTGGTTTTGTTTTTTGCTATCAAACCCACTGGAATGTAAGCCACTCACAGAGAAGGTGTTTATTTGTTTTCATCACTGTGTATTCTCAGTATTGGGTCTGGTACATAGGAGGTTCTCAGGAAATATTTGATGAATGAATGAATGAACTGTTTTATTTACTTTCCAGAGCTCTTTTGAGGGTTAAGGGAAATCACATATATAATAAAGGCAGTCGAGTGTGTGGTACAGAGAAGGCTCTAGGTATCATGGTCTTCACCTTTGATGACTGTATTCAAATCCTTTATGCACTTGAGATTTTTCTTAGACAAATCCCAGCTTCCCCAGGAAGTGTCCCTGACTACATGGTTCTCCCATTTTTCCTGAATTTCCACTGCACTTGAAGTCAGTCCTGTTACAGTCTAACGAGTAATTACCTTCAGTAGTAAATTTATTATTCTTATCTCACATGCCTTTTCTTCAAAGTTAGAGAACACAATCCCCAAGCTTAGGAAAATACAAAGCAAATACTAGTTGAACAATAGGTGTAGATTGACTAATATTGTTTTATAAAAATGTGTGCCTCAAAGCACTTACAACAAAGATGCATATTAGTGTCCAGCAGAAAAGTTCAAGTTTACTGAGCCAAAGCAAAAGCTTGTCGGGTTGACATATGTGATATCATAATAATAAAAATAGGAACTATTTGAATACTCTTTACTATATTAACTCAATTAATCCTCATAACAGCATGTTGAGATGTAATTATTATTGTCCTCAGTTTTCAGATAAGAGAAACAGGTCTCGTTATATTAAGTAACTTGCCTGGACTCACAAAGTTAGTAAATGAAAGAGCCCGGGATTAAGCCCCAGGCCTGTTTGACCCCAAAGCCCGTGCACATAGCCCCATACAACAGAGATGTTTTATTTGCCACAAGCAAGAGAGAAAATGATCACAGATGGATCAGATTAATTTGTTATCACTACCGGATAAAGGAAACAAAAATCTATGTGTAACGGTGACTTAGGAGTGTCATTTTTTGGAAGAGAGGGTAGAATTACACTCATGGAAACCACTCATGTAAAAATAGAATGTTTCAAAAGAAAATCACTTTAAATTGTACAGGAACGTTAGAAAATTTGAGAATTTTTAGGCTGGATACATACATGCTCATTCATTAATCTGTTCATTCACGGTGGCACTGAGAATACAATAGTGATCAGAAAAAAAAACATGTCTGCTACCATGGAGCTGACAACCTTGAAAGAGAATCACATCAACCAAAACACTATGCTAACAGATGTATAATTTCATATAGAGATAGGTGCTTGGATGAAAAGAATCACAGGTCCTTGCCTGCAAACAAACAAACAAAAACAGCCTGGGGTCAAGGAAGACTAGTAAGGAAGTGGAGGGGAGATGGTGATACCACAGATGAGTAAGATATGGTGCCCAAAGACAGTGGAGATGAGTATTCCGAGCAAAAGGCAGTGAAAGGGAGCAGAAGGTGTTTAGATAACCAAGAAGGAAGGTTGAAAGGTGGGCCAGAGTTTACACTTGAAGAGAAATGAGAAGCCAAGCCACAAAGTGGTTTTAAGAAGGTTGACATGATACAAATTGCATTTTGTAAAGACCATTCTCACTTCTTTGTAGGAAGGGATCAGAGGGAGGCAAGATTGGATTTAGGGAGACTTTAGAAAGCCATGCAGGAATTCAGGCAAGCGGTGGTGATTGCTTAGTCGATGGAGTCGGTGTCGGAGGTAGAACAAAGCAGATATAAGAAATCAAAATCTTTAGGAAGGAAAATTGAGCAAATTGAGTGACTGGTTGAGTATAAGAGGTGTCCAAGTTTTCAGCCTCGTGCAACTGCATTAGGGGAACGGGAATGTGAGGGGTATTGCCTTTCCCTGAGAGAGTCCAGAAAAAGATCCAAGTTTTGGAGTAGGGCCAGGAGATGGGCGCATCTTGGGTTTTATTTTGAACATTTGTTGAATTTTTCATACCTTTGCCAAACAAAGAAATGGAGCTAACTTGCTAATCTATTACAAACTCTTCACTTTCAAATTGAGAAGACTGAGACCTAGAGGACTGTTCAAGAACTTACAGACTCAGGATCAAAAAAACAGGTCAATTGCTTTTCTTGGAGTATTTTTCTAATAGGATATCAGTTTCGTGCTTGTGAACGTTACAAGACTTACTAAATATTTGAATATGATTCTAGGGAAGATTTGGTAATTTCCTTCCTTATGATTTAAATAATAACAGTAATGAAGAGTAATCATTATGTTAATAGATGCTTTAATGAATATCTACTCTGTGTTAGGCATTTAAATATTTCACATGTGAATTCTTAGCTGCTTCAATGGGGTGTTGTCCTGACCCTCAATTAAGGTAAAGAGATAACTGATAATACCTTTCAAAGAGTTTTCCAAACCTAAATAACGTTAAAAGCAATTAAACTAATTTCAGTAGCCCATATTAACTCTAGATGAATGTTTCTTCATCTAGTGACTTCCTTTTGTCTATGTACATAGTTATTTTAGCAAATTTTAATTCAGAAGAATTTGTAGCAATGTTTTTCATCTGCCGATTTTCCATTAATTTATAATATTAATGAAAAGGGAAATGTGCATGTGTGTGTATATATGTCATGAAATGGGTATGAAACTGCTGTTTGTTATGTTGTTGTTGGCTAAAATTCTTGATTATATTCTTTGTGCTCTTGGCAGTAATCAGTTGGCAAACTACAGCCCATAGGCAAAATCTGGCCTGCTGCTTATTTTTTTTTAAACTTTTTATTTTATATTGGAGTATAGTTGATTAACAATGTTGTGACAGTTTCAGGTGTACAGCAAAGTGATTCAGTTATACATATGCATGTATCTATTCTTTTTCAAATTCTTTTCCCAATTAGGTTGTTACAGATTATTGAGCAGAGTTCCCTGTTCTATACAGTAGGTCCTTGTTGGTTATCCATTTTAAATATAGCCGTGTGATAAGTTGTATTGGGACACTGATATGCCTATTCCTATATGAATTGCCTCTGGCTGCTTTCACGCCAAAATGGCAGAGCTGAGTACTTGCTGCAGAGATTGTATGCCTGCAAAATCAAAAATATATACTATCTGCCCATTACAGGCACAACACTATCTATTAGTCCTTTGCAGGGTCAACATTTGATAGAAGGATTATCAAGTACCCATCTCTAAGCCTTTGCCATCCCTTACTTTAAACATCTTGATGGCAGTGATGAAGCTGAGGTATCAAATAATCAGGCTTTGATCTATGCTTCTGATCTGTAATTATTCAAGGAAGTGGAAGGATAATAAGTATATAGCAATTTGCAAGGAAATTTTTTTTCTGAGATAAAGTCTCAGAGTATGTGTTATTTTGTAGATTTGAAAATTTTATTTAAAAACTGGAGAGTAACCAAGATCTAATTGGCCTTTGAAAATATTCAGTAATGAGCCCTACTAAAGGAGAGGCTTTCCAATGGAGGATTTGTGAAAAATATACAGTGTAAATTTATACTTGTATATTAAGCATTTATTTTTTTAAATGAATGTTAGGTTATAAATTGCAAGTAAGTTCTATATTTTGGTTTGATAATAGAATATAAAACCCAGAAAAAGAAGACTCAAGAATAGCTTACCCATTAGTTCAATATAAGCAAATAATAGCAAATAATTTTCCTGAATTGTTTAAATCACTATTACTTTTTTTTTTTACATCTTTATTGGAGTATAATTGCTTTACAATGGTGTGTTAGTTTCTGCTTTATAACAAAGTGAATCAGTTATACATATACATATGTTCCCATATCTCTTCCCTCTTGCGTCTCCCTCCCTCCCACCCTCCCTATCCCACCCCTCCAGGCGGTCACAAAGCACGAGCTGATCTCCCTGTGCTATGCGGCCGCTTCCCACTAGCTAGCTACCTTACGTTTGGTAGTGTATATATGTCCATGCCTCTCTCTCACTTTGTCACAGCTTACCTTTCCCCCTCCCCATATCCTCAAGTCCATTCTCTAGTAGGTCTGTGTCTTTATTCCTGTCTTAGTCAGAAAGAGAAAGACAAATACCCTTTGCTAACACATATATATGGAATTTAAGAAAAAAAAATGTCATGAAGAACCTAGGGGTAAGACAGGAATAAATCACTATTTCTTAAAGTTTGACTCACCTACATTTTTTTTTTTTTTTTTTTTTTTTTTTTTTTTTGCTGTACGCGGGCCTCTCACTGTTTTGGCCTCTCCCGTTGCGGAGCACAGGCTCCGGACGCGCAGGCTCAGCGGCCATGGCTCAGGGGCCCAGCGACTCCGCGGTATGTGGGATCCTCCCGGACCGGGGAATGAACCCGTGTCCCCTGCATCGGCAGGCAGACTCTCAACCACTGCGCCACCAGGGAAGACTAGGAATGCCTTTTCAAAGTGGCAACTCCTAGGCCTTATCCTTCATCTGTGAAATAAGAATTTTTAGGAGAGGGCTTCGGAATGTGCATTTTTAAAAGTGCCAGAACTTTATTTTATGCACACTAGAATATGAGAACTTCTGGTTTAATTCAAATTCTGTCACTTATGGGATATAAGTGGGATAATTGAAACAAGGGCCAGTTTCCTTTATGTAGAAGTTCTTCTATTTCAGTGGTAGCAGTAGTAAGCTATTGTCGAAATGCCAAATATATGTGGGATACAATAACAGACAATAACTTAGGTTAATTAAAGGATGCTACTAAATTAGAAAGTGCCAATTGTAGAAGGTTTATTATGAATGTAATGATCTTAAAGCAATGGGAAATAATTAGCATTTATTAGCCACAATAGGAAAGGTTAGCTTGCTATGAATTTTTAGCCACAATAAGGAAAGGTTAGCTTGCTATGAATTTTTATAGGGTTATGATCTTATTTTTGGATTGATTTGAGCATTGACTATAAGCTAATTTAATGAAAATTTTGGAATAATAAAATTGTCCTTATTAACTGAGCTACATATTAATTGATGAATGTTCTTGAACATGCTTGTACTGGAGTAACCATTAAAATTTACACAGAATAAATCTGGATGTAAAGTTATAGACATGTAATATTTAAGTAATTCCAATACTTTATTACTGTGATTAGATTTATCAGGCTATCCACAAGGGTCATAGTTATAAGGAGCATGGCTTTGCTTTAACTGTATTTTTTCCCAAAATTTTAGGTCGTGTGTGTGGTAAATAATTTCAAAGGAAGACAACCAGAAAATGAGCATATACACACAGATAATCTGGCACAGATGCCAATGATCAGCATTCCTCGAGTAGAAAGTCCTTTGGAAAAGGTAACATCTGTACAGGTGATTCATAATTTAAATTCTAAATGTGATTGTTAGAGCAAATGAATAATTACTCTTGAGAGTTCCTACACAGTCATTTTTGATTTACTAAAACAAGCTCAGAGTCTCATGTGGTATTTAGCAAGAATTTAGTCACTGAATACAGCATCTTAGAAAAATGCATATCACGTGGAAAATATTTCTTCAAATCCCTCACGCTAAATGCTGAGTCTGTACATGGGATGCGTTCTGTAAGTTGCCATAGCTTCAAGATAGGAATGTTATACAGTGGTCCCACACATGGGCAAAATAATAAGATAGTTTTACTTGAGAATATAAGCATTTTTTCATAGCATATATTCCATTTCTTCCATGTCTCACTTATATGAGAAACTGCTTAGTGTAACAACTGGCACACAATCAGGACTCGGTAAATATTTGTTGAACCTCAGTGTATAAAGTTCTGGCAGCAGGGAATCACCAGTCATGCTCTCCTGCTCAGGGGGGGAACTGGGGGTCAGCTTGGGCTGAAGGGAGCCTGACTAGGTAGCACTTTGAATGGCAGGTCAAGGCCTCATTGGGCATAGCAATGAACAGAGAAGCAGGTAGATAACAATAACTTTCCTTGAGACTCTAAATGACTGCTCAGAGGGTTACTAATGGCTCCTCCTCAGCCCTGTCCACGTCCAGATTTTGATCAATATCTTAAATGAAGAGTTCAGTTACATGCTAATTGGCGGTTTAGATGGTCTGAGTCTGTGAGGGATAATTAATACATTGGATGAAAGAATAAAAATTCTTGGAAGAGTACAACAAAGATACAACTAACAATTAACTAGAAATAAAGGAAGTGTTTTGTATTTGGACTTTTTAAAAAAGTTCCTGTAGGGTAGGGTATGTCTAGGTTAAGTGCACAAATGAAAAAGGCTCAGAGAGTATAGAAGTCTACCATTCAACTTGGGTCAACAGCATGATATGTCTTCCAGAAGTTAATATGGTTTTAAGTCCCACTTAGGGAAAATGATATCCTGAATGAGGGGTTTGACGGTTTGCTTTGCTCAGACCAACTTGGTGTACTGTGTACTGCCCTTGGCAACATGGTTTAAAGGTGAATATTGATAAAATAGAAAAGTTGACAATAAATATTTGTTAAGTGAGCAAATAGATGTGTCTAAGATGGTGAGTGGACTCAAAATCATGGATTATAAGAGACTGGAAGGAACAAAAAATGGTTAGTTTATAGGAAGAGAAAACTCAAGAAAGAAGCAATATCTTCCCATAAATATCTGAAGTACTGCTGTATGGCAGAGGGATGCGATTTGTTCTGTGGGGCCTCAGAGATCACAATTAGGATGAAAGAAATGAAAGTGCAGAAAGATAAATAATGTCTGGTAAGTAGTAACAACTTTCTGAAAGTGGAATTCCCACCTTAAAAGCAATGAAATTTCTTCTTACTATAGGGATTCAAGAATAGCTAAATAATCACTTATCCATGATACTGCGGAAGGAATTCAAGCATTTAGATGAGGATAGAGACACTAGATGATGATGATGATGATGATGATGATGGTAATAAAATAGCAATGGGCATTTAGTGATCATTCAGAATGTGTCAAATACTATGCTGATTGCTTCCACAAAAACACTTCTGTGCTCTACAAGTAGAATTTTGTTCTTTACAACAATTTTTACAGCTGAGTATTATTAGTGGCAAAGACTGCTAATAGTTGACCAGTATTCCTTCTCCCCTTCTTCCTTTTAGTTACTGAAATTTCCCACTCCAATTTTAGCTACACTCACAGCTGCCCAGCTGTAGTCTTTTTCCCAGCTTCCCTTGCAGTTAGGTGTGACCATGCAACCAAGTTTAGACCAATACAATGTGAGCAGAAGGGTAGGTGCAACAACCTCTGGGTCATCTCTTTGAAAACTCTTGTCCTGGACATTCTGTACTCCTTCTCGCCAAATGGAAAAGGTAAATGACTGGAATAGTCTTTAAGTTTTAAAGACGACCTCCTCTCCTTGACAGCGTAGGTTCTGGGTGAGCTCATGGAGCAGTCCACATACATACCCTAGATGGTTCTGAAAAACAAATAAATTTCTTTTCTCTTTGAGTTATTGGATTGTTTTCATCTTTTTTCTACAGTGGTTAGTTGATGCCCTCTTATAATAAATTTCCTCATTATACGGTTAAGAAAACTGAACTTCCAAGTAGTTAAGCAGTTTGCAAATGTCCATATCACTGATAAACAGCAAAGAAAAATTATACAACATAGTAATCCAAGACACATGCCTATGTGATAAAATATATAAGTGAATAATACATATAAAATTCAGTCTTGTTTAATTTTAAATTAAATATAGAAAACAGAATTTAGGAAGAGATCTTAAACATACTTTGAAGAAAATGGTTAGGGTAAAAAATAGAGTCTTTTTTTATATAGCTCTCAATATATTAACTTGAACAAAAACACAGTCTTCTGCTTTTTAGCATATTTATTTGCATAACGGTTCTTTAGTGGTCTACTAGCATTGCCAGATATTCTTATATACCATTACATCATTATGTATATTAAGTTATTAAAATATTTCTGTTCTTGATTTTATGCAAATTCATTTTTATTTATAGTGACTTTTAAGATGTTAGGTGGTAAAAGCAAAAATATTCTATTAGAATCCATAGATTGCAAGAGATCCGTGTTTATTAACTTCTTTCTTTCATTAATATTTTTGTTTATGACAAATTCATGTGCCTTGTCTTCACTCCAGTAGTTAGGCAATAAAGATGATTGGAATCTAATTTGATTCTCCCCTTCACACACCTAGCACATTTACGCTCACCCCACTGAGCTCCAACTTCCCTCTCCGCTCTCTCCATCCCTGTCTGCAAGGCAGAACGCTGTCTGCGCAGTTTGTGGTCTGCTGCCCTCACTCACATAGACCACAGGAAGAGCATGGATCTCAGGAGTTTCCGCCAGGAGCTCTGCGGGTGAGAGGACATGTATTTGAGCTCATCAGCCAGAAAGGGAAGAAGACCATCACTTCAGGGAAGCCCACAGTAGCTTTCTCTTCTTTCTGTGATAAGGAATGTTTGGAGTAAATATATTGCTTTTCATCATAGTTCACAGTGGGAAACAAGTGAATGCAAATCGCTCCCCAGTAAGTTGATCTTAATAACCGATAGTTGGAGAATGACATTAAATCCTTAAAGCTGGCCCTCTGAGGAGAGAAAGGAGGCGCAGTGTTAAAGTGTGGTCCACAGGCATGGCCTAGTGTTTTAGCATTATTATGCCAAACTATCATTTTCTGGTTGTCAGTTTTACATGGAGAAGGCAAAGGGTTTCTTTTGGAAGTTATGTACTTATATAACCTCATGTTCAAAGTACATGTTTGATAGATGGTACACTACAGAGTAATTACAGCATGCAAACGTTCTTGCTTATAAAATGCCAGCAATTTACCCCTTAATTATAGGGAGTTTGTCATATAGTTAATTACCACAGTTTGAGGAAAAGTCATGATTTTTCTGAAAGCTAAATAAATCTGAACATTCATTACATTTGGTTTTATGAAAAGAATTAATCATCTGTGGAAAGTAGCCCATCATATCTCAATGCCCACTTATTTAAGTTACCAGTAACTTTATTACAGCCGTTTGTAATATCAAATCATGAAAGATCTAAATGTATATCTGTAGTGAATTATTAAATCAGTTGTGATACATTCCTACAATGGGATCCAGTACATTATAGTGTGGTACTTCTGCTTACAGTTTCTAGAGGTAGACTAGCTGGCAGTTACGGACAATTTTGATCTTGGGCAGCTTACCTAAATGCTCTGTGACTCAGTTTTCTCCTTCATAGAATGATTCATAGAATGATAGTCGTAAGAGTTCAATAAGATAATAGTCAAGCGTTTTAGGGCAGTGTCTGGCACCTCTGAAGCCCTTAATCATTACGAATTATAATTATTATTACTATTCCACAGTTAAAATGGATGAGGTAAATCAAGATGTGGAAAGTTTTCTAGTATGTTGTAAAATTTTTGTAAGTTGATATGTATAAAATGTGTCTGTGTATGATGAAGCCAGTTGTGCAAAACACCACACAAACTACTTCTCTCTAGTAGGAAAGAAAAGAGCATATAGATGAGAGAGAGAAGGGGGCAGTGTACCCACAGACACCAGTCTGAGAGCAACTGACATAGTGGACCTGATTCTCTCTCTCCTGTCTCTGTCTTCCTCCCTTTCCTCCCCTCCCTCCCTCCCTCCCTTCCTTCCTTCCTTCCTTTCTTCCTTTTCTCTCTCATTTTCTCTTTATCTTCCTGTAATGAGGCTATATTTATGAAAAATTGTGTAACTAAAATAATTACAGTGTTTTAAAATTATTCAGTTTTCTTCAGCTGCTCTCTGAGGAGGTCTTGGTTATGCTTCCTTGTATTGACTGTTGATATGTTCTGATTGAGCAAAGTCCCTTGGAAAAATTTCCCTGGAATAATTTAAATTCCTGTGTCCCTTCCTTATGACTCCCACAAACCTTTTGAGAGTGTTTGGTTTATTTTTCTCTGCCAAATTGGTTGTAGCTCGCATGCCTTTATGCATCACGCCCAGGGTCCAGCTGTCCTTGGCACACCTGCAGTCATCTCCATTTCATATCTGTCCTGGGGCCCTGACACGAGCTGTGTGTAGGTGCCTCTCATTTGCAGGAGCCACAAAATCCCACCGACCGAAGGCCTCAGGGAGCCAAGTCACACCACTCCTCCCCTTCAAACTTATCCTTTTCTGGCTCCTGCCTTCAAGGGCCCATGCATCCCAAACAGAATCTTCAGGGGTGCTGGCTTCAGGAGGTCTCCAAAAACACAAAGACACCATTAATTACTCTCGGGAGGCCAAAAACCAAAAGTCTGCCTCTCCTTCTAGGAAATGAAGATGGAAACATTTACATATTCATTAGCTTTACTCTCCTATATTAGCAAGAGCAAAGTAGGAGTTAATATCTTAATAGCTGTGTCACAGAGAGAAAACAAGATAGAGTAAAATTATAGGCATTTCTACTAGATATGGTATAAATAGTTCCAGTTTGATGGATGTCACCAAAGGACAATTGAAATTTTTCTTTGCCAGTAAAGAAGTTCAATGTTGCAGAAGTGGCTAAAATCCTATACGATCCCAGTAATACCTCCAAAATTTCAAAGAGTGAGGACAAGAGATAAGAATGACCTTTAAGGGAATGAGAAGACTTATTTAGAGCACAATTCAGCACCTTGGACCAACACCATGTTGAAGCAGGGTTAGCAGATAGGCAAGTACACACCAAAAGAAAGCCTTCAGGCAAGAAGCTTTCCTCTGATCAGGCTTCTCATTAATATGGGCACGTGCCAGATGAAAGAACCCTTTCCTGAACTGAATGGGTACCATAAAATGGGTAAAAAAATAAATAAGCTGCCTCCAAGGACTATGCCATCTTCCTGTAGTAGAGTTTAAGCTGAACAGAATAGCAGTCCTGATATTTCAGCAGCCATAGCAATAGTTTCATTATAGCTTCTATATAGTTTCTATATAGTTTCAAATAAAGTGACCTTCCTGGAAATGTCCATGGCCTCAGCTTCTTCTCCCACTCCTGTCAGGCTGGTAAATCATCAAAATGATATTATAAAACTACATTCTCCTGCTCTTCAGCTTAAGATCTAGGTGAAGGATTCCCTGACTATTCAAGAAAACAGTTCAGGGATCTTTGAATCTTCTCCCACTCAGTTTAGGAAGATAAACTGAGGTAAATCTATTCTGATTCAAGTATAAATAATCAGGACAATTACTTAAATCCTTTAAAACGATTTCTTGACACAGAAGAGAGACATATTTTAAGAGATAGAATACGTTTTTGAGGGAAAAAAAGATTACAAGATAATTAAATTCATTGTAGATAATATCTGCTTTCTACTGTCAAGGAAATTAAAGAAAATATGTGAAATGAGAGGTGAAAGATAGCTGGAACAATTAGGAAACTAATGTAAGAGAAGAATGTCATGGCAAGATTAAAACCAATACTAGAAACCATAAAGAACAAAATCCACAATGGAGAAAGTGAAATCAGTTATGTTAAGGACAAGTTTCAGAATTCGTAGTACAAGAACAAGAGAATAAAATTGATCTGAGTAAAAATAATAGATATGAAGGATATACCACAGAAACGTAACATGTGAATCACTGTAGATGCTAAAGAAGAGGACAAATGAAGCTATAGCAATATTCAGAGAAATACTATAAGTAAACTTTCCTTCCAAATAAATATCTGAATCTTTAGGCTCCAAGGGTTAACAGGATACAAGGGAAAATTAAAATATATACCAGAATTTAGATATTTCTCAGTGAAATTTTCAAATTTCAATACTGAAGAAAGAATTCTATAAATATTGTGGTAGATGGTATTGTTGTTCCCAATTATTAACTACCCTCTTCTATACGCAGAGTATCCTTCCTGCTCCAGTTATTTTGGACTTGATCAATAACATGTGAGTGAACCTGATAGATAACCCATCAACCAGAAACTTGTAGAGCCATCATGAGCTTCTGCCCACCCTGTTGTTCTTGAGCCTTCTTCCAGGAGAAGGCTGTGTTCCAGATACGGGCTGTTCTGACAGCCTGAGTCCCAGAATGGGAAGTCATGGGAAGCAGACCAACACCCAACCTGTAGCTTGGGGCAGATCCGTAGAACCTGACCACCAACATGTAGTATGAGGAGGTATATACACACATTTGTTGTTGGAAGCCAACTGAGCTTTTGAGGTTAAAATAGAGTGTGCCTACTGAAAACTAATACACACAAAACTAATATACCACCCAAGACTAACAGCATGTTAGCCTCAGACTTCTCC
This sequence comes from Pseudorca crassidens, assembly GCF_039906515.1. Taxonomy (NCBI): domain Eukaryota; kingdom Metazoa; phylum Chordata; class Mammalia; order Artiodactyla; family Delphinidae; genus Pseudorca; species Pseudorca crassidens. Next base: position 86,859,617 of record NC_090297.1, on the reverse strand, counting down.
CTCTATAGGATTAGATGCCAGAATAAAATGGAGTAATGTCTTCCGAGTTTCCATGAAAAAGGTGGTGACATACGAATTCTATTCCCACCCAAAAGGTCATTTAAGTGTTAAGATAATCATAAAGCACCACGTGCGTAAGAATTCAGGAACTATATTACTCATGAAAGAACATACTTGCTCGTACCAGAAGATATGTACCAGTTAACTGAGCAAAACACCAATATCTAGAGCTCTCAAATTGAAAAGTCATATTATGAATGAGTTAGCAGGAAAAATGGAAACCATTTAAATATAGACTTAATTAGAATTGACTGTGGTAAATGCAGTGACAGAAACAGGGCAAAATTATAAAATTCATTTAGAGAGAAGATTTATAACAAAATAAATTAATACAGCAATGACAAAATGAGACAAATCTTAGATAATGCTAATAAAATTGTCAAAGTATGATAATTTGTAGATTTTATAAAGGAGGGACTCAATATTACTGCTTCATTCTTGCATTACTGACTAGAAAAATTTAGGTTCAAGCATTTTTTAAAATAAAATTTATCAAGAGTAGTTTAAACAGTTTAAAAAAGCCAATGACGAAGTGTAAGATGTAAACTACACACTTGCCAATGGGTTAATGTTTGTAATATATAAAACATCCTAATTGAAAACTGGGTAAAGTTCATGAATAAGCACATCATTAGAGATCAAATGCTAATGAAAAAGAAGTATATGGAAAAGTACTCTCTGTCATGTTTGATGAAAATTTGTGAAGGGTCTTGTATGCAACACTGGGAAGTTGGTTCTCACCTTGTAAGCAAAGGGGAGCCGTGAAGGAGTGTAAGGAAGGAAGTGGTGTGTTCAGAATGGAGAATAAATTGAAGGAGAGCAACACTGCAGCAAAACAAAATCAAACAAAAACCAATCTGAGAGGCTGTTGTAAAAATCCAGATAAATGATAAAGATTACATGGACTAGACCTCAATACAGCCATGTTATGCCATATTGACTGACCAGGCATCATTTGGCAAAGTCTCTCTTGGTCGGGTGCTGATTCTGATCAGAGGAGTTGTATTACTCCATTCAGGCTGCTATAACAAAATACGATAGACTGGTGGCTTATAAATAACAGAAATTTATTTCTCACCATCCTGGAGGCTAGGATGTCTAAGATTAAGGCACTGGCAGATTCAGTCTCTGGTGAGGGCTCACTTCCTGGTTCATAGATGGCCATCTTCTCCCTGTGTCTTCACATGGCAGCAGGGGTGAGGGAGTTCTCAAGGGTCTTTATAAGAGTACTTATCCCATTCATAAAAGACTCTGCCCTTATGAGCTAATCACCTCCCAAAAGCCCCATTTCCTGATATCATGTTGGGGATTAGGTTTCAACATATGAATTTGGGGGCACACTAGCATTCGGTCTATATGCAGGGGTTATCTAACCATACCAGTACTTTACAGTGAAAAAGGGCTAACTGCTGACCAGGGTGTCACTAAGAAAACTATCCCTCCACCCTACCCACCTCAAGAAACCTGCTGACCTTTCATCTATGGAGTTTTCCTGTCCTCTCTTCAGACATTTCTCTTGGCCATAACTAACAGAAAAGGAGCACCTTGACTTCCTTCCTTCCAGGGATCCTCCTGGGTCAAGCTGCATTCATCCCAGAAACAAAACACTAAGTGCTTTTGTTTTTTCCCTCTTGCCCTCTGCTTGTTCTCTCTCTAAGGCAGAATGCTGCTGTTCAGATTTGCACAGGTAAGCACATACACATGATGTGTGCTTATGCATTATCAATTTTAACTGGTACCAAACAGCAAATCTAAAGAAAGGGACACTCACTATCTAGCAAGGGAACAAAAATATTTAAAAATAAATGTAAGGATAGATGGGATTTGATAGAAAATGGAATATTTCCAATAAATCTGAGAGGAGTTGATAATCTACATAGTTTTATTAAGGCAAATAGAACAGGCCACTGTAGCCACTTATGGCTGGCTCATTGGAGATCACTTTGAGAACTCACTTAGTGGATAGGGCCAGGTATAGGCAATGCTTTTTGAGAAAAAATATTTTTTTTCCATCTAAGCCTAAGCATTTTTTCTTAGGTTTATGTGACCTAATCATTTAAACCAAAGGTAATTCCCTCTTGCCAACAACAAGAAAGGGAAGGTAATGCTAGGAATAATTTACAAGATTACAGCTTTGTACATCGGGTCAGGGACTTTTCACTAACCTGTACTACTCAAGAACCTTCGTTGTATGAAAGCACTTCCTGATTAACAGAAGCATCACCTGAGTGAAAGTGGTAACCAGTGATGGCAGTTCGAAAAATCTAGAAATGGCATAAGGAGTGTGTACTAATACAGATAGAAATTACCATGTTTTGTTTAATTCCCATGGCAACTGCGAAGGAAAACTATATGGATAGGAAAATTCTAAGGGAATTCACGGTGACCCAGGAAAGCCCACGCATTAACATTTACATTGACTGTTTTGCAGATTATAAAATCACAGAAATCAAGGTGAAGCCTGAGCTGAAATTTAGGCAGAGTGGGGGTGGGGTGGAGGTTGGAGAGACAAGCTTCTGCAGCTGGCAGTCCTGAGCCTGAAGCTTGGTTTGTCTACATTAGAACTAGGTGGGGTTAGACAAATTATTCCTCTTCTCCTTTTCCAAAAAGATTGATATAATAATGTTTTCCTTATGGAGTGATTATTGGGATTAACAGATCCCAAATGAACTTCTTGGCACATGGTAGGTGCTTAACACAAGTTAGTTCCCTCCTGTAACAATAATGATTCCCTTAATAGGATTTTCATTTTATTGCAGGATAGGATACCCTTATAGATATATTTCACGGATTTAAAAATTTATACAGATCGTCTATGTCATACATAGCACATGTGGCAGAAAATCTTATAGTATAAAATGTTGCATACATTAGTGTCATAGCAACAGCAAAACAATCCTGTGGTTTCTTGCCAAGACAAATATGATTATACGTTACGGTGCTCTCTGTGATAAATTCTTTTGAGGTTTCAAAATGTTGTGCTTGAATAACAATGGCAATCTATTTAAGATTCAGTTACTTTTCTATAATGCAAATCTTTGTTTAACAGAGCTGCTGAACTGTAATGTAAATGTTACATAGGACCTGTCAAAACAACTGATTAGTGATCAGATATTGGAATAGTTAGTGGAACAAAATATCTTTATATTTTAGGCCTTTTTTCTCAATCTAAGCTTTGAGCACTTATGAAAAATATTTGAAGTGAATCAGTGTTTACATGCCGTACTCTGTTCTCATTTGTTAAATTTAATATTGCTTAAAAAAGGCAATTGAAAACGGAAGCTTAAAAATTCCAACCAGGCATCAACGTTTTAGGTTAGAAAAATTAACATATACTGATATTACTTTGCCATATGTCATTTTTCCTATTTGTACTTACATATATTCATTATTTATTTCTCCACACTATTTATAAATCATAATATACTATACAAAGAATAAAAGCCAGATTTTTTTGTTCAGTCGTATCTAGCAGGCCTTTTATAAAAGCGTCTTTTCAGTACATTACTTTTGAATATAAACAAGCTCTCTCATCTCATTTTATGAATAAATATAGAGTTGATGACTGCATTTTTAAATTGTATGATTCTTGCAGTCATTAGTTAAGGACAGAATAAGACAATGACGGATTAAAAAAATCATTCTCAGTGCACACATCGTTAGTTACACATGGAAAACTTCTTCCACCCATTCATCCCCCTCTTCTCTCAGATTGGTTCCCTTTTGGTAGACTGTCCTAGAGACGCTTTTGAAGCTATGGCAGCCTTCAAAATCAGTCCAGAGCACCATGACACTATGAACATTTTTGGTAGAGAAAATACAGTTTTATTTGACTAAAACTAGGAAAATAAACAATGACCCCATTCCCAGTCTTATGAAACAACCACATTTAGTTTTTGTTGTTTGTCGTTTCTGTTAAAGGAGCAACAAGTAACTTATGTACATTATTTAAAATTTGAAAATCTGGGTAAGCAAAACAGTAATGAATAGGAAATATCCATATCCTACCACAGTAATCACTGGACATATTTTCTTAAAATAGCCTTCGAGACCCCATGAGTATGTGTCTGAGTTTGTGTGTGGTACAGGACCTCCCTGGATGCTCCCTTCTGTAGCCAGCTTTTGCCCATGTAACAGTATATCATGAGTATGCTCACAGCTCAATGAATATATCATCATATCAAGCATAACTGTAAAAGCTCATCTTCAGTGAGAACCTAATATGTGTCCAGAATTATGCAAAGAACATCACACATAAAATGCCATTTTAGTTTTGACAGAAATCATTTGAGTGTAGCTTGTTATTCCGATTTTACAGAGGAGACTTAAAGAGGTTAAGTAATTTGCCCAAGGTCACATAACCTGCATTCTGAAATTGGAATACAACACTGTTTTTTCCATTTTTTATTTATATTCCATGTTTATCACTGCAGAGCTCTAGATCATAATCACTGTGCTGTACACATAGAATTACAATATAGAATTACATTGAAAAGCTTTAATCCATATAAATTAATCATTACCTTTGTTAGGCAGAGGATTGCCTCCACTTCCAATTTCCCACAATTATAAACAATACTAGGGTAAACATCTCTAAAATAGATATATTTGTAAGTTCAATTAATAACTTATTTAAGATACATTTATAGAAGTGGAAATGCTGGAAAAAAAGAGGATGAGTACTCTTAAAGTTTTTGGTTTGATTCACATCAAACCAAGAATGGAGAATATTGTTCTTAAAAATCTTCACCAATCTTATAGGTCAAAAATAAATGAAGTACCTCATTTTAATTTGCATCTTTTGAATACCTTCCCATACATTTATTTTGTATTTCCCTTTTTGTGACTGAAACAAATATTGAAACAATAGTTCAATAACTGACAAGTCAAATTCTAGTCATCACTTGGCCCTTAGACTTAATTCATAGAGTGGCTTACTGGTACTCCTTTTTTTAACTGGGGTTTATTAAAGGCATAATTTACATCCTATAAAATTCCCTTTTTAGCATATAGTTTTACGAGTTTTGACAAATGCCTAGCATCATGTAATCATAACCACAATCAAGTTATAGAACATTTCTATCACCCTAAAATGGTAGCCAACCCTTCCTTTAGCCCCCAACCCCTGGCAACCACTATCTTTTTTCTGTTCCTATAGTTTTACCTTTTCCAGGATGTCATATAAATGGATTCATATAGTATGTAGCCTTTTGAGTCTTCTTTCACCTTGCATAATGCATTTGAAATTCATTCATGTTGTTACCTGTTTTCTTTTTTTCCTTTTTTATTGCTGAGTGGTATTCTGTTGTATAGGATGTACCACCATTTTTTAAAATCCATTTACCAATTGAAGGATATTTGGGCTGTTTCCAGTTTTTCCCAATTATGAATGAAGCTGATATAAAAATTCATGTACAGGTTTTTGTGAAAATGTATATTTTTCAATCTCTTGGATAAATACCTAGGAATGGGATTGTTGGTTTGTATGGTAAATATATTCAATATGTTTACCTTTACAAAATTTTTCTGAATTATCTGTGTCATGCCTAATGGCCCTTATGGGTTTGAATGGTTCTGAAATTACTCTTGATGTAGCTCATCCAGATTTTTATTGACTGGTACCTCTTTCTGAAAATAGGCAAGTTTTTAAATAAAGAGTTCTAATCAGCTCCTGGTTATACAAGAACTTATCATGCACTTGATTCATTACCCACATCCTCTGATTCTTCTCTGTCAAGTAGCATTGGGCTGCTTATTTAGCAAATATAATGCATTTTTAAAAGTTAAAGAGAAATTAAATAAGAAGCCATTAGTTAGATTAAAATACTAGTGTAAAAGAAGGCATGGGTACAATTTATGGGTGAGTTACATTTTTTACCATCATTTGTTATGTATAGTAAAATTTTATTTGTTACTAGGTTTGTAATATATGAAACATGTAACAAATATCAAATAAGCAGCACTATGGTACCTTTCCCAGGACTCATGAGTTTACAGTCTCATGAGTCTGTACTTTTATAGATTTTATAAATAATTTTATAGGCAAATTCAGAATAGGGTGATGATAGCTATGCTAGAGGAGCACATAAACGGGGACCCATCCAAACTTAGCGATGCTTACAACATCCTCTAAGTAGAGATCTGAAGGACTGGTGGCCATGGGAGAAGGAGAGAAAAATATTCCAGATAGAGGAACCAGCTTGCACCAAGGTTTTATTTGGCAAGTGAGGTAAGAGCACTGGGGCAAGAGACTTGAGGATGCCATTAAAGAGAGTTCAAATGGGGTCCAGAATGAATGTAATAGAAATAGAATTGAAAAGAAGCAAGATGAGCTGGAGCAGATGCACAATTATTGGTTGGGAAATTTCTAAAATGGCCAAAGAAACTTTGTAGTATGAGGGAGGTAGGCCAGGAGGTACATTGAGTTGATGGTTGAGAACATAGTTGTGAATATGGGCTAAAGTTGTGTTAGACAGGTCATTAGAGTTAGGGAAGTTAAGAAACTTTAGATAGAGTCCAGGGATACCCACATCCACTAAGGGCCATAAACACATTAGTATTAATAGACTTACGTGGAGTTTCATGTCAGTGCATTGGGAAATATTGAGTTACAGTGAAACCCAAGAGTTTATTACACATCTTCTCAATACCTTATGCCCCATGAAGTTCTAAGCAAGGGAAATAATGTACAGCTGTTCCCAGAAGTATTTAAACACAGAGATTTTTTTTTTTTTTGGAGAACCATTCAGGATTACTGCTTTTTTAGGCAATACTCTTTTTACCAGATAAATAATATTTTAAGAATTGATTGTATATATCTGGCAGTGCTCACATTGCTAACTAATCACTTTTCTGTACCTTTTGGCAGTGGTTCTCAGACTGGTGTAAAAGGAAATTCCTGCGAAGAAACAAAACTCTGAACTAATATAAAACTCTGAATTGAAACAGAACCACTATAAAAAAAAAGAAATAGTTCCCCAAAAGTCATTTTTCCTGAGAGAACTCTGGTTCTATCACATTTATCTTTTATGTCTTCACATCCCCAACTTTTCAAAACAAGAAATTGCTTAGATGAACTTTACAATGTTTCGTAGTCTCAAGTTTGAAGTTCTCTAATAATTTCTTCTAATATGGACCTAACATCATTTCTCTTTTCTAAAATACTCACCAAGTTCACAACCTACGAGGAGGAAAACAATGTGACAAAGTAGAGTCTAAGAGCACACACTTCATATGCTACTGCTTTTCTTCCTTCTCTCTTCTCTTACCCATTTTGCCTTCATCAAGAGACACAGTGAAGGAAGGAAGGAAGCAAATGCAAAATAAAGATAGCCAATATTTGGAAGTATGACATCCATCCACCTTCCCCTGACAAAATGTAGGTTGTGTCTGTAATAATTGTTGATTATTATAGGACCATGATTCCTTATCCTAAATCACTAGTGCTAGGTGTTTTTCAGGATTAAAATATTTTATATTTTAGGGAAAAGTACTGTGTATTCTGTTACACAAGCAGGATCTTGGGCATCACTTTGTAATCAAAGATGGATATTTCCACAGCATAACAGAGTACAAATTGCCTCACAGCTATTCAGGTTTGTTTTTTACAACCAAATGAATTTGCACCAATTTTACCAGAAACATTTGGGTTTTAAAGTTTGTTTGGATATTAGAATTGTAGACTATAGCATTGTGAAATTCCAACCAATTATAAAAATCTTCTTGACTTCATTCTCTCTCTTTTTCTTTCTTTTCTTTTACTTTTTTATCTTGTTTCTCTGGCTTTTACAGACAACTATCGATATAATGATATGTTTGAGTAGAGACAAGGACCTTTGTTCATATCATCTCATTTAATCTTAATAAAAATCTATTCGAATAGGTATTATTATTTCCATTTCACAAATGAGAAAGCTAAGTCTCTGAAAGGTTAAATTGCTTGTGAAAATTTCAGTTGGTACGGAGCCCACCTTCAAACACTTTGCATTCACACTACCTGACTGCAGAGTCCACTGTGCCACCCAGCTTCCTTACCAATAGAGCTGAGTACACAAATCATTGAGTTAGCCATCATATGCACAGATCCCATTTTATGCTTAAGTTTAGCATAAAAGCTGATTGCTGATAACCTCCTGTTAAAAAACAAAAGCTGTTTATAATCATCCAGAAAGAAAAAAACTGGAATAACATTTAACCTCAGCATTTGGTCCAGCAATATAACAGCGTAGAACTTTAAATAGACTAGCACTTTATCCAAGTAAGTCAGCCAATATTTAAATAAACACTGAAATAATATACAAAACACATTTTGTAGGTGTCCCAAATCCAACCTATTGAGAGTGGTCAAGAAGAAAATTCACAGGGAAGGTCCTTTAAAGGCTGTCTTGCAAGACTCTTCAGCTGGATAATGGGAATCAGCCACTGTGAACACCTTCAATTAAGGCAATAAACGTATGTGCGCTAGAGCGCACTGGTGTTGGAATTGGTTGCAAAGCTAAGCCAAATACAGAAACCGTGTCCTTCTGTGCAGGTTTCCATTACAACGAAAAGGGATCTAGATACTAGATTGTTTGGGTTGTTATTGTTATTTTTATTCAATATAAAATTTTGTATATATTTATTCAAATATATTTTGTGTTTTCACTGATTTTTTTCACTCATTAATGAGAAATTAGCGTTCTTCAATGAAATAGCCCTTAATAGTAGTGACTATTTTTTGTTTTCTTGCCTGAGGTACTCATTTTGCATCTCCCTCTGTTTTCTCAAAGAGAAATGGCGGGTGGCAGATCTTGTCAGGTGGCAAGTCATCACCAAATTTTCATGTCATAAGTAAATGACAATTTTGTTTTAAGTAACTTTTTAAAATTCCAAAGCATAATTTATACAACTGGGGGTATAGAATAAATAGGAAAACAGAAATTTTCACATAGAACTTAAGGCTTCAAAAACTGATATGCTAGAGACTTAGAGTTTATCAAATTTAAGAATCCAAAACTACTTTTCAGACACAGGCGCTTGTTTTTCCATGGGACCTCTGCACTCAAGGACTGGATTCAGTATTTTGCTCACTGATTTGCTGTGGACTTGAATGAACACTTTCTAATGGATGTAGCATATTCTAATCTTCAACTCTTTGGACACAAGCTTTGTTATCTCCACTCTAATCCTCTGTATGTATAATTGCACTGATGATTTATATGACCGCTTTCTTCTTGTGACTCTGAATGAAGCTTCTATGCATGAGTTTTTGGTTTGCCTGCTGAGTGTTTGCACTATCATCTACTAATAAGATTTAGTATTGCATATTAAGAATTCAGCTGGATTAAAAGGGGAAAATCCTTGTCACCTAGTTTGCCTCATAGGGAGTCCATTCCTCAAGACAGGTGATCTGAAAATATTAAGTGCAATTCTGTTTTTTTAAATATTACTGAGAAAAATGCTGATGAAGTGAGCAATGTCATAACTTCCTGCATAGGAATTATACCATTTGAATATTTCAAATCATGCATTTACATGCATGTAATTGTTATAATATAGAATCATAGAGTCTTATAGATGGTAAGGACTTTAAGTAATTAGTTTGCCCTTTCTCTAGATTCTTTCAGGGAAAAACTTCTCCTGTGCTAGACGAGAATTCATCTTATTTCTTAAAGCATACTGAGATATAAGGTCCATCCCTTTCAGTCTGTGGTGTGGGTTTATTTGCTCTTAGTGAAATTAATAAACAGATGGCCCCTGCACTCTCTGTATACTCCTTTAATGTACTTGGAAACTGTTATTAAATTTCCCCTTTATTTTCTCTTCCTTTTGCATAGTCACTTTGTTATTTATTTTCCTCTGTTTACCTAATGACAATCTTTAAATGATTAGCCCCAAGTAGAACCCTTCTAATTCCAGTCAAATAGGAAAAATCAACTCAGAGATTAGAGCTTAATTGTGATGTGAAAGTGAAAGGGTACTAATTGGAAAAAGCAGGCATTTCCCCAGAGCCCTGGGATCTAAAAGTGGAGTCAGTCTGGAAACAAACTGTTTACCCTTGAAGTTTAACCTGGTAATGACTTAGCATAAAGAAAGGGGTAATATCCTTCAGAATTTATGGGCAGTGAAAGGAAGATCTAGTGGTCACCAAAACGTGCTTTTATTTTATTTATTTTTATTTTTTTGCGGTACGCGGGCCTCTCACTGTTGTGGCCTATCCCGTTGCGGAGCACAGGCTCCGGACGCGCAGGCTCAGCGGCCATGGCTGACGGGCGCAGCCGCTCCGCGGCATGTGGCATCTTCCCAGACCGGGTCACGAACCCATGTGCCCTGCATCGGCAGGCAGACTCTCAACCACTGCGCCACCAGGGAAGCCACAAAACGTGCTTTTAAATGGCAAGACTGAATCTAGGATTTCCTGGTTCTCAATAGCACACTTACAGTTATCCATTCAATGTCTCATTTCTAAGGTGACCTCGTGTCCCTATTTGGGACAGCCCCAGTTTAAGCCTGTCATGATTAGCATGCCTTTTCTCCCCCACTATGTCCAGGTTTAGATGATAATTTATATGCTCTCCCTGCAGTCAGTCATTGCACATTCTTTGTCACTCTCTCCAGCTTGTACCTATCCCTTGGTTTTTCTTACTCTGCTTGTGTTCTCCCTTGCACTGATTATCAGTGATTTGTTTCTGATACTTTCTTTGCTTTATTAAGGTCTTTTAACATTTCAGTTCTATCTTCCAAAGTGATGGCTGTCCCCTTCACTTTGGATCATCTTCAGCAAATTTAATGAGCCTTGTGGACACTTTATTATTTAGGTTAAGGGAACACTGATACCTAGGCCAGTGGCCTTTGGAACAGCATCCATTTTCTCTCCCTTGTTTTGTGTGTGTGTGTGTGTGTGTGTGTGTGTGTGTGTGTGTGTGTGTGTGTTTGCGGTACGCGGGCCTCTCACTGTTGTGGCCTCTCCCGTTGCGGAGCACAGGCTCCTGATGTGCAGGCTCAGCAGCCATGGCTCACGGGCCCAGCCGCTCCGCAGAATGTGGGATCTTCCCAGACCGGGGCACGAACCCGTGTCCCCTGCATCGGCAGGTGGACTCTCAACCACTGCGCCACCAGAGAAGCCCTCTCCTTTGTTTTAATCTCCTTTCCTTTCTTTTTACTGTCATGTCTTCACCCTTTCCCAACCCTCCATTTGCCACTGACCGATTAATCTTCAATTTATATCTTAACATCTTTCCAGAAATTACTATGTGCTAGGTCCTGTCCAGAGGAGTGCACTCCTGTCAGTTTTGTACTGAAACACTGTATATCAAATTGTTCACAGATTTCAAGTCCCCATGGGGCCACTGGAAATAAAACTATGATGTACTGTTTCCACAGTTCTTATGGCTTTTACTCAATCATAGTGCATTATATAACTCTGACAAACATTTTTTGTCCTAAAGTCATGCTTGTGCTTTTGGAAGGAAAACTCAAGAAAACTTAGAGATGAACTGTTGAATTTGCCAACATTTTCATCATGCATTTTTTTAAATGGGAAATTAAAGTACCCAAGGTCTTGTCAAGCAGTTAGTAAAAGGGTCCACATGCTCTGCTCACTACTGATTCTTACTGATATTGTTTTTCTCTAGGCTTGAGTGGGTCACACCTAGAAAATAATGCCTTAAGCTGTGGTTAGTAATATGCTTCTAGTGTTTAATATGCCTCAATTCAGTGAAAATGAATTTTAACTTATTCACATACATTCAGAAAATGTTTTAGCTGTTTAAAACACCTTAACTTGAAAAGAGCTACACATACATGGAAGAAATCTCATGGCGTGCATTCATTATGTGAAATTCTATTTATGATGTCTTTGACTTATAAAGAGTCCAAGCTACTATGAAAAACATTCCAAACAGGTAATTTGATGGTAAAACCCTTCCATAATGCTGCTGTTAGTGGTTGGGGCTGTCACTTAAGTTAGCTCTTGACATGACCTATATGTGGCATGATTAATTATGTCATGTCGATTTTCCACTGCAGTATTTCAGCAGCCATGGTATGGCCTGTTGCATGTCTGAAACCATTTAAATATTAGCCATTCCGCAGGGTTCCTTTGTACACAATTCAGTTGCTTAAACAAACAACAACAAAAAAAAATTTAAAACCTCCTTCAAGAATTTTCTGGTTGAGGTAAACAACAGAGATTGCAGTCTGTAGTCTGGATTCATGCATCAAAAATGAAATGTTTAAAGGAGATCTTTGTCAACTAGCAAATGCCATTCCAGTCTGAACATTTCACCACTCCTTCTATGCCATCTGTCTCACAGGGAGCAATTAGTCTGAAACTTCAACATGCAGCATTAAAATTCCATTAACACTGAACAGAATATTAACATGCCTGGCATTGCCATTTTTATCTCTCCAAATTTCAGTGTTAATTTTGAATAAGGCAGGTATAACATTTTACTCTATTTGGTTAATTAATAATATTGAATAAAATATATAATTAGCAGCCAAATTTATGTAATAATATGTACAACTCATTTAAATAATGCTGTATGCTTTTGCAGTTTAAACATACCTGGGCTACAGTTTTATATGAGGCTAATGATTATTTGTAAAAGCACTGAATATTTTACAAAGCCAGTTTTCCCAGGGCTCTGACTTTGTAATTCTTTTCTTTTTGCAGAACCACATCACTGCCTTCGCAGAAGTCACATGATATTGAAGCAGATGGTCTTTCACTGCATTGGACATCATCCCTTTTCACCATCCATTCATAACACCCAAAGTGTGTTTGATGACAAAAACGTTTATCAAGTTGTCTAATCATTTTTATAATTTAAAAATCAGTGTCAACTTATCTGTTTCCCCCACTAGACTGTGAGCTCCTCAAGGGCAGGACTGTGTCTTTCTTCTCTGTCTCCCCAGCACCTATGACAAAGCCTCACACAGAGTAGGTTCAATAAAAAATGATGACCAATGAACAAAAATTAATTCTGAAATAAAACATTCACTTCAGTTTCTCACAGAATCACTGAGACCATGTGAAAAGAAACCTCTACGCGAGTCGTATTTGTGTAAGAAGTCCCTCTATTTTGAGCTAGTCAAGCTTTTTAATTTTTCATGTATCTTCTATTCGGCAGCACACCATGTTTCATTTGAAGTGGACTTTGAAAGTCATGGGGGTTTTTATTTCATTATTCAGCATGACTTATTTCCATTCTAACAGATTTCAGTGTGTGAAATTACTTTACTTTTAGAAAGTATGTTCTGTACTAAAATAATGTTTGCACATAATATTATGCTATATTTCACTTAAAATACCATTCATACTATAAATTCTAAGACTGGTGCTTCTGCTTTTGAAGGGGAAAATGCCAATTTTTACTGTAATAAGTAATGTATCATAATTAAAAATTATTTATTTGGATTTTTGTTCCTGACAGTTGTGGTTTAATTGTTGACTTGTAGTTTTTGAATTCAGGCAGTGTTTAGGAGAGTCAAAGTGACTAAATCCTTAGCAATGATACCTATTTATTGAGCATTTTTCCACTGATAATGGTCTCAAGAGTGGTCTAAGGCTCCATTCTTTTACTAGTCAAGTTTCCAGATAATTTAAATGGCAAAGAACCACACCCTGACAGCTCAGTTTAAATTATATAAAAGTAAGAAATGTAGTTAATGTATTTTACTTCGCGTATGTGTAGTACGTTATAGTTTACAAAGTACATTTTCATTTATTAGTTCATTTAATCTTCACAGTAACCCTGGGTAAACATTAAGAGATTGGCTTTAGTGTTACAGATGAGAAAAATAAAGACAGCGCAGGTTAAGTAATGTGCCCAATTCCACACAACTAGTAAGAGGCAGTTAAAGTTTAAATTTAGATTTTCTGACCCTAGTATTCTTTTTAAATATGCCACAGCTGCCATATCATTTTGGACACATCGAGGCCTTTCAGAGGTCAACGGAGTCTGGGCAACTATCTATACTTCAAAAAATGAAGACATGCCAAAATAAAGTTATAAAGTTATGCTGTATTTTAAACATTTGTGTTTTAAGAAGAACGAACACTTTTCAAAGCACAACAATATACTAGCCAATTTATAATCCTATTTAAAAATAACGTCAAGAGTCTAGATGTGAGGTCTTTTGTAAAGTCAAAACCTAAATCAGATGTCTGTCCTGCAACCCTCACCCCCATGCCCTAACCCCACCCCTCAGGAGAGGCCCTGAGGGACTTCCCTTACACTGAGCATGTGGAATTAAGGATGAAAATCATAATATAAGGAAAATAAATTGGACTCTGAGAAAACCATTCAATGTACTGCTCAACAATAACTTTGTGATTTTCAAAGCTACGCAGAGTAGCTTTGTCTTATATGAGAAGTGGTTAATTGACTGAGAAGATTCTTCCCAACCTTGATAGAGCTAAAGGAAACAAACTTTTAATTTTCTCTGTGATTTTAACAGAAATCAGAAAATAAATATAACCAAAGACTTGTCCATTACTCCCAAATTAGATGTTACTTACTCTTTTTCATCACCGTGGGAGTTAAAGCACTTTTAGTAGGGCCAGAAAAACAAACAAACAGAAAATTCACGTTTCTACCTTTCAGACTTCTCTAGAAAATTCAGTTCTGGTAGAAATTTAGAACACAAAAAAAGCTTGGAATGCCTTTGACCCTCATTAAAGACTTTTTAGGAAATAACAGTGATGTGGAATTCACTTACTGGCAATGAAAGTGGAGGGAATGATCATAATATTTTAGGAGGCAGGATTACAAGTAAGACTTAAAGAGATCTGTTCTCTTGGTTCTAGCATCAGTCTTCAAGGAATCAATTAGTCACATTTTTCTTGTTGGAAGCCTTAGCTATATATTATATATAAATGTATCTCTGTACCTGGTTAAACCTGGTCTAAATGCAGGAGTTATAAATTCCTCAGAAATCCACATTTAAACCAGGATCAGAGTAAGGTCATCTGTAATATTTAAATGTCATGGACCGAAGATTGTGCAGTGAATGATCCTGCCATGAAGGAAATTCAGAAGGATAAAAAGGATACACATGCATAAGGCAAAAAGTCAGCAAAGAGCCCTTAACCATGATGCTGTTACTGAGAATAATGATAAAACTCATTTAAGAAAATATTCATTTGTAAATATGTACATAGGTAGTCTAGTGAAAGCAGGCAAACACATGTCTTTCTGATAAAAACATCTTTTTATTCTAGTTACTTGGGGCCCAGGTCAGTATAAATTGGTCAGCCTGAAAATTTCAGTAGTCTCTGTTTGCATGGCAGAAATTCTGCACATGTTTTATCTGATTCCTAAGATTATCTAAAAGGATCTTTTATGTTAAAAGAGAGGTGAACCTTCTTTGACAGACTTTGTCTATTCCACTTCTAACTGGGCCTCTCTTTTCTCAGGATCTATCCTAGCCAAATATCTCAGTTCCATTTACCATACAGTTTCCTTTGTGAAAGAGCAGTAGGGGAGGAAATAATTCTCTGCTGTGTATTGTATTTTTCAAATAAAATTTAAAAACTAAATTAAAAAACCTAAGTTTGATTTTTTTTCCCCAGGTATTAATTCTTTCTTGGGGGTAGAGGAATAAAGAATGCTGGCTATCCTGATGGAAGTCAGATTGCCAGAGCGACTGGAGAATGTTTGGAAGGGGATCACAGTGGTTCAGATTGGACCAGTTCTTTGGGCAGCTAAAAGACCCTCTGCATCCCATGGGCCATCCTGGGATCTCACCAACTTCCTTATTTACAAATCACAACCCCCTGGAGACAATATGGGATACTGAGCAGGTACACAATCTACTACATAATCTGCCTCCTATGTATGAGCAAGATGCTAAAGACTAGTTGTAAATGACCTTGTGATGCCGAAAGCTCAGCTTCTCTGTACACAGTTGCTGAATCAGATCTTGGAGACAGAGTTTTGGGTGAAGTAGAAAAGAGTAGCTTTATTACTTTGCCAGGCAAAGGGGACACAGTGGGCTCCTGCCTCGAAAAATTATGTGGCCCCCCTTGGAGAAGATAGAAGTTTTGTTTGTTTGTTTGTTTTGTTTTATTTTGCGGTACGCGGGCCCCTCACTGTTGTGGCCTCTCCCATCGTGGAGCACAGGCTCCGGCCGCGCAGGCTCAGCGGCCATGGCTCACGAGCCCAGCTGCTCCACAGCATGTGGGATCTTTCCAGACCAGGGCACGAACCCGTGTCCCCTGCATCGGCAGGCGGATTCTCAACCACTGCGCTACCAGGGAAGCCTAGTGAGAAGTTTTATAGTAATTGTTCAAAAAGAGTGTGATCAGCTCATGGATATTCTTCTAATGGGTTCGTGGGTAGGTAAGTAGGAGTCAGCATCATCAACCTTCAGGTCCAGCTGGTCTGGGGTCTACATGCTTGTGTGCAGCATACCATCGTTAATCGTTAACTTCTCCCACCTGGAGGGGGTTTCAGTATCTGCAAAATAGTTCAAAGATATTGTTGTGTGTATCCGTTAATGGGGAAACAGGACCTTGCCCCAAGGCTGCTCGACTGTTTGTTTCTCCCTGGTCTCGCATCCCCTCCCTTCGCTAATTAACAACTGCTTGGATCTACCCATTGGAACTCAGGGAAGGTCATGGAGGCTGAATGAAGGCTGTTTCCTGTCATCAAAGAAACGGGGGACACAGAAAGGTTTTGTGCCTAGGAGCCCCACGGGGCCATGCTCAGTATCACTTGTTCCTGCCTCTAGGGTACCATTTATTAAATTTTTATTTTATACTCTAAAAAGTTTCCCTGGACATATACCAAATGGTTCTATTTACACCTTACAAACATTGATCTCACATTTGGCAGGCATGGTCTTTCTGAGTTTTGTGAGTTATGATTCTTTAAAAATATCAATTAAGGAAATTTATTCCAGATTTTAAATGAATGATTCTCTTCCAAGAAGTAAAAATAAAAGTATTCAAATTCTTCTTTCCTGTCTCCTTCACTTTAGATCATAGTTGGTTCTTGGTCTGATAGAGCCTCAGGACATGATCAAGGTGTAGTAAAAATTAAGTTTGCTCTCACCACCCCAAGATTGTGAGCCATGAATGGATTATAGGATCTAAATTCTAAACTCACACTGCCATTTTCAAATCTGTGCACTTGCTCACAAGGACCTCCAGACAAAAAGAAATACAGAGGAGTGGGCATGAAACCACCTCCAACAATCAGACAAAAACTGAAAGTTTACGTCTCAAAGATGCCAATATTAACGAGGGTGATTCTTACACCATCCTTTGGCCTGTTGACCTTCATATTACTGCATTTATAAATTCATTTCCATTTTCATTTTGCACTGAAATACTGTCACTTGTAGAAAAGGGGAAAAAGTTTTTTTCTTCCCAGGAGGAAAACAAGAGGTACATTTTAAAATTGATATTTAAAAAAGGTGTATTTTAAAATTGAGGAAAAGAGGTGTATTTTAAATTTGATATTTAAAAAAGAAAAACCTTTCCAAAATATTGATACATTTTGAGTATTAATCAGATTTCCCTAGAGATATTGTTCTTACTCAAAAAGGCCTTTAGGCCTTCACTCATTCAGCAAATATTATAGAGAGATTCTGTATACCAGATAATTTGCAGTGTGTGGACTAAACAGTGGTTAGAAAGAGAGACATGGTCCCTACTCCTCCAGGTTGGATAGATCAGCAGCTCTGACACTGATGGTGCCCTAAGAGGTCTGTTTAAAGTTAAGGTGGTAGAATTGGCTTGGAGTTTACCAGCTACCTACTCTTGGGACTAAGCAAAAGACATTTTTATAGATTACAGCAACAGCTAAAGTTAATTTAAAAAACCTTTGCCTCTATAAATGACACTGTACTATTTATTGCAGAGCTTTAAAAAAAGTCAAATGCCATAATAATAAGCAAATACTATTCTCACAAATCTATGGTTTAGCCGAGCCATTTTTCTAGTCTGAGCTGGGTTCATTCATGCATCCGTGACCAAGTTGACAGCTCTGTTGATCTTGGCTGGACGTTCTCCAATGTATGGGGATCATCTGGATGTAGGCTAATCTAGGATGGCTTCACTTGGGACAATTGAAATTTTCTCTGCGTGGTCTCTCCTTCAGACTAGCTAAGCTGCTTCACACAGGGGCCAAGTTAGAGCAGAAACATGCAAGGCTCTGGCACATTATCAATTTCATCTCATTCAGTTGAGATGGGCCAAGGCAAGTCCCAAGGCCAGCCATTTTCCAAGGAGTGAGGGAGGAGCTGCAAAGGCACATTGCAGAGGGGTGGACACAAAGATGGGTGGAGAACAAAGGCTATTTGTGCATTCAATCTACCGTAGACTTCCTGCAGCTAGACCTTAAAAATGTTCAAGCAGAGCCTAACTGAACTGAGTTCCTCAATGTGCTGAGCACGGATTTATTCTGATAAGCATGAGAAACTCACAAATGACAATAGAGAGCAAGCTCATTGTATCTGACCCAGAATGCACCTCCCCAATCTCCAGCCAAACCCCCAAAATGCCTTTGAAATAAACTGACTAGAGAACTGTCCACCCGGTACTTGGAGCCATGGGGAGCTTGCTGAAGCCCTCCTAGGTTCTCCCAGAAAGCTTTCCTAGCTCTTCTCCTGTAGGCACATAAGAAAGAGAGAGAAGGAGAAAAAACATCTGAGTAAAAAGAGTAGGGAAGAGATTGAAGCAAAAGAATAAAACCTGAAAAAAAGAAAGAGACTAATTGAAATATAAGACCATGTTCTGATACATTAATTGTGTGCTTGCATGTGTGCGTGTGTGTGTGCGTGCGCGAGCTTGCTTTGTGCAACTCTGATGTTTAAAACTTGTTACCATGGTGCTACGGACTTAATATTCATGTCCCCCCAAAATTCATATATAAAAACCTGAATCCCCAACTTGATGGTATTTGGAGATGGAGACTTCGGGAAGTAATTAGATCACAAGGGTGGAGCCCTCTTGATGTTAGTGGCTTTATAAGAGAGCTTGCTCCATCTCTTGCTGCTCTCCACCATGTGAGGATACGAGAAGACAGCTGTCCACAAACCAGGAAGATGGCTCTCCTCAGATACCAGGTATGCAGGCACCTTGATCTTGGACTTCACAGCCTCTAGGCTAGTGAGAAATAAATGTCTGCTGTTACCCAGTCTACGGCATTCTGTTATAGCAGCCCAAACTATATAAGACACATGGTTCAAGTAAATAACACCACTTCGCCAACAACAGTGTTCAAATTTTATTTGCCGTGGTGTAACTGCGTATTTGCACAAAGTACCATGTTTCTGCTAACTCTTCAGTTCATAAATTACTAGGTAAATAACACATGCACATAATGATCGGTGACCAATCATATCACTTTTTTGAAGTCTGTCAATGTTCACTTCACGTGTGTTATTCTGTTCACACACAGACATAAAAGCATGCAGTTGTGTTGACCCCTTATCTCCCAGTGACAAATCCATGAGACATTTTCAAAAATACATAAGTAACAGAGGAAACTGGCCAATAAAGACGGAAGGGCAGTAAAGAAGAAAAGGTGATAACGCTGAAAAGGAAATTCAAATCAAACATAAATGGCATAAAAGAAGATATAGCTGACCATGGGAATGTTGAGTGCAGCCAGAGAAATTGAGTAAAAGTGAGCTTATTGACAAAAACAAAGAATGAGATTGTGATGAAAATGAAGGTGTCCCAGAGAAGTGATTCTGACCAAAAACATCACATTAAAGGAACTCTTGGAGATATTTTCACAGCATTGAAAGTTCAAAGGATAAATTATTGGTAAACGTAGAAAGGAGTATGACAATTAGCCAAGGCAGAGAGAAAATAATCACTCTATGCAGTAAGTTATATGACAGGAAGAAAGCAGCAAGCACTGTTCAGGCTGCTATGGATAAATTTTTTACAAAGAAATAAAACATTTAATTCAAAATGTTTCCATCATTTTAAATTACAGTGTACTAAATAAATATTAGTTTTGCTAATTTTTTCACTTCCCTACATATTTAAAATTGACAGTAAGGGAGCTTTTAATGTTTTGACCAAAAAATAAAGGTAGCAGATTAACTGTAATATTCCCCATCGCTTATTAAGATCTTTTTGCATTGATTCAGTTTGCATGGTCATTTTATGTTTTATGGTCCCACACTACTGTACAAAGACTGCCTATCTATCTATCTATCTATGTATATATATACACACACACATATATCTACAACTGTCTATATAGAGAGACCTAAATAGAGACCTGTATATAAACACAGAGAAAGAGATATATCTAAAATCCCTAATATATATATAACACAAAGTTTTCTTTTTAAAAGAAATGTTATCTATACTTTATTAATACATAAGAACTTTGTAATCTCATAATTGTTCATTATTAGGTCTCTTTTTTTAACTTTTTTACTTTTCTTATTGAAGTATAGTTGATTTACAACATAGTGTTAGTTTCAGGGGTACAGCATAGCGATTCAGTTATGCATATACATATATGTATATATAAATATATATACATTCTTTTTCAGAATCTTTTCCCTTATAGGTTATTACACAATATTGAGTATAGTTCCCTGTGCTATAAGTAGGTCTTTGTTGGTTATATGTTTTATATATGGTAGTGTGTATAAATTAATAGCAATCTCCTAATTTATCCCTCTCCCACCCCTTTCCCCTTAGATTTCTTTTTATTGTGATTATAGAGATCCAATGGGAAAGGGAGTCACTTATTTTTATATGACCAAATTAAGAAATACTGGTCACATCAGTGGATAGAAACGTATTTGTATTAGAGTGCTATCTCAGCTATTCAGACTCCTCAGTAGAAGGAGTAGAAGAGAGACCAAGAAAAGTGATTTTTTTCCCAAATAACTCAAGCTTGATAATTTAGGTAATTTTTCTAAATTATATTGTGCACATTCTAGCTCACATACGTAATTTAACCCACCCAGCATTTTCCCACCCAGCCTTTCGAACATGAATCATTTTTGTTGCTCTAATAAAGTAAAGCTCTTGGGAGTTATAAAGAGCTATATAGAGGACTTTGTTCCCTTGAGCTAAAGAAGTTCAGAAGCTATAATTGTTGATATTTTTTCCCTATTCACCTTCTTATGGCTTTCTCTGCACTCTGCTGTTAATTCTCATTATTTCTTGAATTTATCTCTCTTAGCAACCTTCTCACCCATTTTCATTCTGCTATTATATTGTCAACTCAGGCTGCCATAACAGAATACCACAGGCTGGGTGGCTTAAACCACAGAAATGTGTATTCTCACAGTTCTGGAGCCTGGAAGTTCAAGATCAAGATGCCAGCAAGACCGGTGTCTGGTGAGGCCTCTCTTCCTGGGTTGTAGACAGCTGCCTTCTCACTGTGTCTTCATATGGCTTTCCCTTTGTGCACACATAGGGAAAGAGGGAGATCTGATATCTCTTCCTCTTCTCACAAAGACATCAGTTCTATCAGGTTAGGCCCCATTCTTATGACCTCATTTAACCTTAATTATCTCCCCAAAGATCCTATCTCCAAATACAGTCACATTGGAGATTAGGGCTTCAACATATGAATTTTGGGCAGAACACAATTTAGGTCCTAACAGCTATCCACTGCCTTAAAATTTCATCTCCTGCAGCTGTGTCCTACAGAAGAACTGAAGAATGCCAACAGAACACAGATAATCATAGTGCTATTATATGTAAAATTAAGTCCATTAGGCTAAAGTGGACTCAACTCTCTTATGAAATAAAATGTGAGGGCTTTTTTCACTATTGTTACTCTGACTTATTTGCTGTGCCACCAGTCATCAAAAGTGGGGCCATGATTATATATGTGATGTAGATAAGTACATCTTAAATTAGGGTATTTTTTTTCTCACTGCTAAAAGTGAAGAAGTACAACATGAGATTTCTGGATGTTATCCTAAGTCATAATCTGTAAGAACTCAGATGTCAGATCATTATGTTTGCTCTCTTAGAAAATTCTTTTAGCATATGGTTCAATATTAATACATTTTTATTATAAATGAAATTTCAACTTTTGAGAACATAAATTGCAATGACTGAAAGTAAAACTTCAATACTACGAAACTTTCAAGCTCTCTTGGCTAGCTTGCTTTATCTGTGATATGGTGCTTTGTGCTAGGAAATCAACTTGTATGTTATACCAGATAAGCCAAATGATATAGACTTGGTATTTTGTAAATGGGAAATTCATTATACATATGGTGACAATATCTGGGATCACGTCCCTACCATTTTAGATGCCTTTATATTTATTCTGAATACATGGTCCTAATTTTGAAATGCTAAAGACATATGGACATAACAGGTGGACCACCATCAATTGAGACTAACACTCTTCACTTTGACAATATATATTTTACAAAGATAATATTGCAATTTCTCATCTCCCATTTTTTTTCATTATTGCTGGCTCTTTCTAATTCAACAGATTTCCAGGAACATTGTAAGGATAACAGAAGCAATAGTAAGGAAAATTATCTTCAATCCAGGTTAATCTAGATGTAGTCATAGAATTGTTATACACTATTTATACCCTTACATACGCTCACGGTATTTACTTTTATTTATTTATTTATTTATTTTATTTATTTTTTTTTTTTTTTCATTTTCACTTTTTATTCAAGTATAGTTGATTTACAACATTAGTTTCAGGTATACAGCATAGTGATTCAATATTTTTACAGATTATACTCCATTAAAAGCTATTATAATATAAAGGCTATAATTCCCTATGTTATACAATATATCCTTGTTGCTAATCTATTTCGTACATAATAGTTTGTATCTCCTAATTCCATATTCTTAATTTGACCCTCTCTCCTCTAGCCACTAGTTTGTTTTTTTTTTTTTTTTTAAACATCTTTATTGGAGCATAATTGCTTTACAATGGTATGTTAGTTTCAGCTTCACAACAAAATGAATCAGTTATATATATACATATGTTCCCATATCTCTTCCCGCTTGCGTCACCCTCCCTATCCCACCCCTCCAGGCGGTCACACAGCACCGAGCTGATCTTCCTGTGCTATGCTGCTGCTTCCCACTAGCTATCTACCTTACGTTTGGTAGTGTATACATGTCCATGCCTCTTTATTGCTTTGTCACCGTTTACCCTTCCCCCTCCCCATAGCCTCAAGTCCATTCTCTAGTAAGTCTGTGTCTTTATTCCTGTTTCACCCCTAGGTTTTTCATGACATTTTTTTTTTCTTAAATTCCATATATATGTGTTAGCATACGGTATTTGTCTCTCTCTTTCTGACTTACTTCACTCTGTATGACAGACTCTAGGTCTATCCACCTCATTACAAATAGCTCAATTTCGTCTCTTTTTATGGCTGAGTAATACTCCATTGTATATATGTGCCACATTTTCTTTATCCATTCATCCGATGATGGACACTTAGGTTGTTTCCATCTCTGGGCTATTGTAAATAGAGCTGCAATGAACATTTTGGTACATGACTCTTTTTGAATTATGGTTTTCTCAGGGTATATGCCCAGTAGTGGGATTGCTGGGTCATATGGTAGTTCTATTTGTAGCTTTTTAAGGAACCTCCATACTGTTCTCCACAGTGGCTGTATCAATTTACATTCCCACCAACAGTGTAAGAGGGTTCCCTTTTCTCCACACCCTCTCCAGCATTTATTGTTTCTAGATTTTTTGATGATGGCCATTCTGACTGGTGTGAGATGATATCTCATTGTAGTTTTGATTTGCATTTCTCTAATGATTAGTGATGTTGAGCATTCTTTCATGTGTTTGTTGGCACTCTGTATATCTTCTTTGGAGAAATGTCTATTTAGGTCTTCTGCCCATTTTTGGATTGGGTTGTTTGTTCTTTTGTTATTAAGCTGCATGAGCTGCTTATAAATTTTGGAGATTAATCCTTTGTCAGTTGCTTCATTTGCAAATATTTTCTCCCATTCTGAGGGTTGTCTTTTGGTCCTCTTTATGGTTTCCTTTGCTACGCAAAAGCTTTTAAGTTTCATTAGGTCCCATTTGTTTACTTTTGTTTTTATTTCCATTTCTCTAGGAGGTGGGTCAAAAAGGATCTTGCTGTGATTTATGTCATAGAGTGTTCTGCCTATGTTTTCCTCTAAGAGTTTGATAGTTTCTGGCCTTACATTTAGGTCTTTAATCCATTTTGAGCTTATTTTTGTGTATGGTGTTAGGGAGTGATCTAATCTCATACTTTTACATGTAGCTGTCCAGTTTTCCCAGCACCACTTATTGAAGAGGCTGTCCTTTCTCCACTGTACATTTCTGCCTCCTTTGTCAAAGATAAGGTGACCATATGTGCGTGGGTTTATCTCTGGGCTTTCTATCCTGTTCCATTGATCTATATTTCTGTTTTTGTGCCAGTACCATACTGTCTTGATTACTGTAGCTTTGTAGTATAGTCTGAAGTCAGGACGCCTGATTCCTCCAGCTCCATTTTTCGTTCTCAAAATTGCTTTGGCTATTCGGGGTCTTTTGTGTTTCCATACAAATTGTGAGATTTTTTGTTCTAGTTCTGTGAAAAATGCCAGTGGTAGTTTCATCGGGATTGCATTGAATCTGTAGATTGCTTTGGGTAGTAGAGTCACGGTATTTACTTTTAAATTGTGTCCCCCTAAAATTAATATGTTGAAGTCCTAGCCCCAAGCATATCAGAATGTGACTTTATTTGGAAATAGAGTAGTTGTAGATATCATTAGTTAAGATGAGGTCAAACTGGAGTAGAATGGGCCCCCAATCCAATAAGACTGGTGTCCTTATAGGAAGGGGAAACTTGGACACGGCCAAACACACATAGGGAGAATGCTATGTTAAGATGAAAGCAGAGAGCTAAACCAACTATACTTCAATAAAAAGAAAAACAAGGTGAAAGCAGAGACTGAGGTGATGCTTCTACTTGCCAGGGAACTCCAAAAACTGCCAGCAAACAGACAGAAGCTGGCGAGAGGCATGGAACAAATTCTTCCTCACAGCCTTCAGAAGGAACCAACTTTGCAGACATCTTGATTTCAGATTTCTAGCCGCCAGAACTGTAAAACAATAAATTGTTCTTGTTTATGCCACCCAGTTTGTAGTACACAGCCGTAACAAAATAATACACCTATTTACTATCTATAGTACTCTGGGCTAGTGGAAAAGACACAGGCAGAACCAGGTTTGAATCTTGGCCTCTCCACTGCCAGCCCTGTGATTCAGACCACACTATGTATACATACTAAACTCTGCATTAGTTAGGTTACACTAGATTTTACTACAGTAACAGTCAGCCCTCAAATATCAGCCCAAAGTAATTATTGTTTATTTCCTGTTTACACAGTATGTCTACCAAGGATTACTTGGAGGCTCTAATCTATTTCATAGCCCTCCTAAATTTGAGACCTAGGCTGGCAGAGAAGACACTATTTGGAACTTAGGCATTAACTCTGGCAGAGGGGAAGAAAAAACAGTGATGAGCGTGCCTGGCTCTTAAACAGTCTACGCCACTAAGACATACATCACTTCTGCTCACCTTTCATTGACCAAAGCAGATAGACCATGTTTGACCATATTTTAATGCAACAGAGTGTATCCAGAAAGGACAAGACAGCACCATATATCTCTAAACAGTCTTAATGGCAAGCCAATAGAAGTGACATGATTATGAACTGAGACTAATTAATTAAACCTTTCATAATTTCATTCAACAATGTTTATACAGACTCTACTGTGTGTCAAGTACTATCCCAGATAATAACACACAAGACAAAACCCCTCTGTCCAGCGAGTTTTCATTTTATTGGAGGAATTGGTAAAGTAAAGAAGAATGTAAATGTGTAATATAATTTCAGATATTTATAAGTGTTACAAAGGAAAGTGAAGCAGATGAGGGCTATTGAGAAACACTGGAGTGGGGAGACAGTGCTAGGGTCAATATTTCAGGCAATGAGCATAAATTTCCTAGCATGGTGCATAGCAAGTGTAGGCACCCAGAAAATGTTTCTTTCCTTTCCCCAACACCCTAGATCATTAGCATCAACAACAGAGGACAAAGTGAATTTTGTGCCTATTAAATTATACAACATAGAAAAAAGGATTAAAATGCCTAATTCTGGCAAGGATGTAATATAACTGATACAAGCATATATTTCTGCTGGCAGTGTAAATTCCTTTGGAGAGCAATTTGGCAATATGTTTCATGATCCACTAAAATGCTCATAACCCTGACTCCATAATTTCATTCCTGTGAATCTGTCTCCAAAAGTAATATAATTTAATAATCACAAAGATGATTGTTGCAGTATTATTTGTGATATCAAAAACAACCTGAATATATAGCAATAGGGGAATGCTTAGATGGATTATGGCTTAGTAACTATATAGAATATTATGTAGTCATTAAAATGATAATTATGCACATTATGTAAGCAACAGGAAAAATGTTTATGATATAATTTTAAGTTAAAAAGGATGCAAATTATACCCTGTAATTACTGTGATGTAAAAATCATATATGTAAATGCATAAGATTAAAGAGAACAGAGAAAAGTGAAGTCTAGAATGAGCAAATTCTTAGCAGTTAAAAAATATATTTCAGTCACTTTGTTACCTTTATCAAATGTTTAACAAGCACTTTCACAGTAGTATTGTTTATGGAATTGTTACTGAGTCCAGGCTTGTACTGCTTGCTGCGCGACAGGCCAATAAATCGAGAGAGGAGTTGCTGGGACAAGGAATAGAGACTTCGTTTGGAAAGCCAGCAGGCCAAGAAGATGGTGGACTAGTGTCCCAAAGAATCATCTTCCCTGAGTTAGAATTCAGGCTTCTATTATACTAAAAAGGGAGGGGGTAAAGTCCTGCTTCCAGTCAGACTCTGGAAGGGATGTGTTAATTTCTTCCTTACTGCTGTCATTCACAGGTGAGCCTGGTCAGGAGGCTTCCTGTGAGCTAAACAAAGGTATTTTAGCTTAATGTTCATTGCATCGGAGACAGTGTTCCCAGAGATGGGCCATTATGTATAATTTAAGCTTATAGGCCACATCCCTTTAGCAATTAACTTGTAGCAAAAAAAATAGAATACAAAGGGTAAAGTAATTTGTTCTTTCCTCTTATATAATGAATTCAAAATTATAATTAAAAGGGCCATGGAGAACAATGCCTCCACACTCCATGGATCTAATCTTGAATGAAATCCTAACACGTATGTGCTCTAATCTGACCAAATGTTATCCTTTCCTAATTTATAATCCTCAAATTAGCATTTTTATTATTTCTATATTAAATTACTATTGTAAACGATGTCCTATATATTAAACAAATATAATTCTTAAATTTGGTGAATGATGCAATCACCCAGAGCTTATTTCTAATACATTACAATAAAATGT